>NW_022436946.1:18319869-18478969 GCF_009761245.1 Sapajus apella | reverse complement strand
TTTCTTTCTTTCTTTTCTTTCTCTTTCTCTTTCTTCTTTCCTTCCTTTCTTTCTTTCTATTTCTTGAGACTCCTGAGGTGGAGTCTCACTCTGTCACCCAGGCTGGAGTGCAGCGGTGCAATCTTGGGTCACTGCAACCTCCACCTCCTGGGTTCAAGAGATTCTCCTGCCTCAGCCTCCTGAGTAGCTGGGATTACAGGTGCCTGTTACCACACCTGGCTAATTTTTGTATTTTTAGTAGAGACAGCATTTCACCATGTTGGCCAAGCTGGTCTGGAACTCCTGACCTCAGGTGATCTGCCCACCTCAGCCTTCCAAAGTGCTGGGATTACAAGCGTGAGCCACCATGCCCAGGCCCACAGAGTGTTTCTTCTCCTCTCCTAATCAGGTCCCCTGTGATCTTGTCACATAGCTTTTATTAAGTACTTAACAACTGGTAAAATGTCCAATGAAGCATTTTTTAAAAATTTCCCCAGGATTGAGATCTGTATTATAGTTTTTTGTGAGATTAAATTTTATTATCCAGGTTCAGATCTTAAAAGATTTAATGAAGTTGAGTCATTTTAATATCACACAGGAGGGGGAAACAATTTTCTTTCTGTACACTGGGAACACTATGTATGATGGTTAGATGTCAAGACAGATCAAGGTACTAATTAAACAGTGTGTGAGGAATTGGAAAACTCTTCTACTTCTTTGAAATTCCAGAATCTACATATGTATGGTTTACTTCACAAACTAGGATAAATAAGAAATTTGATTCCTATATGCATACATATGAGATGGCCTAAGATATACCAAAATAAGCAGATCCACTCAGGAGAAAAATAAACCTGCTAATTTCTCAAGCCAGTTGAGATCAGCACATCCAATCAAAAATCTCATCCATTAACTCCAAAATGACAGTCAGCAATTATGGTAAGTTTTGTTTTTATTTTTATGTTTTAGACTCAAATATCATTTCATGGGTCATTTATAAGAGAAATGACAGGATACTTAATAAAATTTATGTTTTTTTGTTTTTTTTTTTTTCAGACAGGGTCTCAGTTTGTCACCCAGGCTGGAAGACAGTGGTGCAAATATGGCTTATTGTAGCCTCCACTTTCTGGGCTCAAGAGATCCTCCCTCCTCAGCCTCCCAAGTAGCCAGGACTACAGGTGTGCTCCACCATGTTCAGCTAATTTTTTAAATATTTTGTAGAGATGGGGTCCCGCCATGTTGTCCAGGCTGGTCTTGAAATCCTGGGTTCAAGCAGCCTTTCCACCTCGGCCTTCCAAAGTGCTGGGATTACAGGCATGTGCCGCTATGCTTAGCCCAACCCAAGGTTATTGAAGTAGGTCCAACAGAGAATCTTATACGTCCCTTCTACATGTGATTTGCATCTTTCAGTTTGTAAAGATCAAATCTGCTCCCTTCATATCCCCTTGGAGTTTCACCTGGTACAGTTACCCTCTCCCTTGCCCTTAGTTACACCTTTAGCTTCAGGAGATATTGGTATCTAAGAGCTTCGGAGGTTGGCTGATCAATAAATCTTTAAATTTCAGCAGAATTCCCCAGTATAGTAATAGTGACCATATTTTTGGATTTTCTTATATGGTTCTGATTCTATTTTTTAAATAACAATGGTAATTTATTTAAAATATTTTTATTTAAAAATAAAATAACATCAGCATTAGAGCTCCCTATGTCAAGTTTGCAAAAATAGATTTTTCTTGATTTCCAAAAACTCATCTTGATTTCTATTCATAGCCCCTCTCCCACTTGGCAAGAACCACCCTCAATCATTTTTCATTTCCCTCCACGGCCTCTATCCTGAGTTATGTCACAGTCTCGCTCAGGGCCAGGTTTCAGTGTGAATGGTGTCCCATCTGGTTGCTGCTCCATGTAGGTTGCCATGAAGGTGTCCACCAACCGAAGTAAAAATTCCTGTGTATCCAGTGGTCCTCAGCTGCTGCCAAGCTGTGATTGAGGCAGACATCTTTCTGATTGCTCTCCAACCATCTGCAGAAGCACACCTCCCTGTCATGCCCAACCAGTTGTTGCAAGATGGAATAGGGAGGAGCAAAGGGGAGAACTGTCTGCCCAGAAGCCACGTTCTCTCCCAGGAACCAAATCCCTCTATTCTGATGGCTTCCAGGTTTCTGGGGGTATCTCTAGGTTTTTCCTGAAGAAATCCCTTTCCTTTTGCAATTTTAGCCAAAACACTTTATTTAGACTCAAATCCTCTCTCTACTGTAAGACTTTAGGAAATAAAGGTCAACAAGTTTTGCAACCTTATTCAGCTCTGCCTTGCCAATTCCCTCCACTGAAGCTGGGAGAACAAAACCTGGTTCTCTGTTAGGTGAGAAAGAGGGAAAGAGAGAAATACAAGGAAAAGGGAAAAAATAGATTTATTGTTTCAAAATATTCATCCCCCTCACCTGTACATAATTATGTTTCTCCAGTCCTACTAGTAAATGTTTATTTGGGTATGCTTTAGTAATAAAGCTGGAGAGATGGTGAACCCTAGTTCAGATGTTACACGGTGTTGGAGAATAATCTCTTCAAGTGTTTTCCCAAAATGACCATGCACAGTGCAGGTTATTTTAGGGATCACTTAGTCTTCCCTCTTCTCCCTGGCAGAACATTGGCCTCTGCAGTCATGTGAATGCAAAGGGCCATTCAAACCAGTTATTTACAGTATAAATTGCTTAATGCTTATTGATGCATTTCACAATCATTCTTTAATTGTTAACATCAAATGAGGTAGGTAGAAGTTGCATCATGCCCAGACTTGATTTTTTTACACTCCCCTTGCTCCAATAAGCTTTCAGTTAACATTGAGGGGACAAAAGTCTCAGCTAAATGATAACTATAATCAATTTTATATGAAACCCATAACAACATTTATAATAGACCATTGATAATTAAAAGTAAAATGTGATGTTAAGAAACCTCATTTGAAAATTCCAAGAAGTACAACGAAATATATAGATCATGAAGCAGTGTATATAATCAATACACATAGAAAAACATTTATTCCCATTTGTGGTCATTTCTGGGCTTGTTTATAATAGAGTTATTGGTAGAGAAGATTGCTGGCTAAATATATTAGAAGCATAAATAAAGTATATTTATGAGAATGTTTAACCTAACTAAGATCATTTAAAATAAGTGGTGCAGTAGCTCATGCCTGTAATCCCAGCATTTTGGGAGGCTGAGGCGGGTGGATAGCTTGAGCCCAGGAGTTTGAAACCAGCTTGAGCAACATGGCAAGACTCCATCTCTACAAAAATTACAAAAATTAGCTTGGCATAGTGGCACGTGCCTGTAGTCCTAGCTACTTGGGAGGCTGAGGCAGGAGGATCACCTGAGCCTAGGGAGGTGGAGGCTACAGTAAGCTGTAATTGTACTACTGCACTCCTACCTGGGTGACACAAGGCCCTGTCTCAAAAAAAATACAATAATAAATAAAATGAATAGTGCTTTAGCAGCATCATTTGCTTGCAGTTTATGTGTTAATTTGATGCATCTATTACTTTAAAAATGTCAGCTCTTTTATTTACTATTTTATTTGAAGGTAACACGTACTACTTCAAGGAAGAGCTTTTATTTCTTCCCCATTTATTTACTTATTACTTGCATCACCATGGACTCAGAAATTCTTATTTTACTCTACTTGTTATGATCAATTACTATCGTTATGTATTTTGTCTCTTTGATTGCCCCAGATTTAGCCAATCTTTTGACTACTGTGTCTTTTACATGATCCACTTATTTATGTATTTATGTATGTATGTATTTATTTATTTATTTGAGACAGGGTCTTGCTTTGTCACCGTGGTGGTACATGCCTGTAGTCCCAGCTACTCAAGAGGCTGAGATGGGAGGATCACTTGACCCTGGGAGGTGCAGCTTCAACCCGCCAGGTGCAGCCTCAACCTTCTGGGGTCAAGTGATCCTCCCATCTCAGCCTCTTGAGTAGCTGAAACTACAAGCATGCACCACCACACCCCACTAATTTTTAATATATTTGTGCAACATGGGGTTTCACCATGTTACCCAGGCTTGTCTTGAGCTACTGGGCTCCAGTCATCCACCCACTCGGGCCTTCCAAAGTGCTGGACTTACATGTGTAGCCACTGAGTCAGCTGATCCTCACATGTCTCGAGCACTCCCTTACTTTCTGGTACTACAGGAGATTTCAGGCTTATTTTGTACTTGCAGCTTATACTTTCTCTCTTCCAGCCCTGGAATGACCCATGTCTCTAAGGACCTGGTCTCTTTTATTTGAGAATGGTAGATGGAATGGTAGATAGAATGTAGATGCAGCAAACCACCACCATGGCACGTGTATACCTATGAAACAAACCTGCACGATCTGCACATGTGCCCCAGAACTTAAAGTATAATAAATAAATTTTTTTAAAAAGAGAATGGTAGATGCAGACCAAGAAGCACGTGCAGAGGTATCCATTGTTACTGGGAAATCAATCTCTAGGCTCTTTCAGCAGAGAGCTGGGAAATATATGAATACACACACACACACACACACACACACACACACACACACTTCTTGTTTCTATATCTAGTCACTTGAAAATATATTGAAAACCATGAGTTCATATGGATCCTCTTATTTAACAACACTGGACAGGTTCTAGCTTTTTGCCTTTCCTTATATCTAACTCCTTTTTCAGACTGTGGGAATCCTGGTTTCTTTTCCGCAATTTATTTACTTGCCATATGTGAGTAAGCTGTTTTTCCATATTTTGTTCTCCTTTGTTTTTCCTTAATTATTTTTGAAAAAAAATTATTTTTAATTTTTGTGGGTACATAGTAGGTATATATATTTATTTTGAGGTACATGAAATCTTTTGATACAGGCATGTAATGTGCAATAATCACATCGTGAAGAGTGGGGTATCCAGCTCCTCATAAATTTATTCTTTGTTTTACAATCGGAGTATATTCTTTTAGTTATTTAAAAGTGGGAAATTAAGTTAACTATAGTCATACTGTTGTGCTATCAAATAGTAGGTCTTACTCATTCTCTCTCTCTTTTTTTTTTTTGTCCACACCTCCCCCAGTCCTCCTACTACCTTTCCCGGCCTCTGGTAACCATCCTTCTACTCTCCATGTCCAAGTTCAGTTGCATTCTTGAGTTGAACTGTTTTGATTTTCAGATCCCACAAATGAGTGAGAACATGCAATGTTTGTCCTTCTGTGCCAGGCTTATTTCACTTAACACAATGATCTCCACTTCCATCCATGTTATTGCAAATGATAGGATCTCGTTCTTCTTACGCCTCAGTATTACTTCATTGTGTACATATAACACATTTTCTTTATTCATTCCTCTGTTGATGGACACTTAGGTTGCTTCTAAATCTTGGTTATTATGAATAGCGCTGCAATAAACATGGTAGGTCAGGTATCTCTTCAATATACTAATTTCCTTTGTTTTGGCTGTGAGATCACTGGATCATATGATAGCTCTATTTTTACTTTTTTGAGGAACCTGTAAACTGTTCTCCAGGGTGGTTGTACTAATTTACATTCCCACCAACAGTGTACAAGGGTTCCCTTTTCTGCACTTCCTCACCAGCATTTGTTATTGCCTGTCTTTTGGATGAAAGCCATTTTAACTGGGGTGAGATGATACTTCATTGTAGTTTTGATTGGCATGTCACTGATGATCAGTGATGCTGAGCACCTTTTCATAGGCTTGTTTGTCATTTGTATGTCTTCTTTTGAGAAATATCTATTCAAATCTTTTGCCCATTTTTTGATTGGATGATTAGATTTTTTCTTAGAGTTGTTTGAGCTCCTTACGTACTCTGGTTATTAATCCTTTGTCAGATAGGTAGTTTATAAATATTTTCTCCCATTCTGCAGGTTGTCTCTTCACTTTGTTGATTGTTTCCTTTCCTGTGCAGAAGCTGTTTAACTTGATCTGATCCCATTGGTCTATTTTTGCTTTGGTGCCTGTCCTTGTGGGGTATTACTCCCAGCCCAACATCCTGGAGATGTTCTTCAATGTTTTCTTGTAATAGTTTCATAGTTTTGAGGTCTTAGATTTACGTCTCCTTAATGATTTTTAAGAGCTTCTTTTCATTAAGGCCATTGGCCCTTTGTTGCTCGAAGTGTTTCAAACAAAATATTTTTTCCTTTTTTACTTTTTTTACTTTTTTACTCTGCTTTACAGTATTTACGGTTTTTTTCCCCCTTTTTGGAGTTAATGTCTTATTTGTGGTGATAGTATCATGGATGTATGCATATGTACAAACTCATTGAAATGTATGTATTAAATTGATAAATATTAATAAAGCTTACATTTTTCTTAATTTCATTGAGAAATTACATCTGTCAAATTATTAACTAGTATTTATTTTCTTAAAAATAACATAAAATGATAGAAATAGACAATTACCATCTGGTAAACATCACAGCAACAATTACTTAGTCAAGAATCATCAATGGATGCTAAGCTTAGTGGGTCAAAGTGTGATGAGAAACAGGATAATTATATAATATTAAGGTATTGCCACCACATGATACTTATTTATTACAAAAGAAAAATAGCAAATTTACACAGGAGAAACTTGAGAGGTACTACTTTAACCAAGTGATTAAAGTTAACACAGTAATGGACAGACCAACATTAAATCCCTCCTAATGTGATACACTGAGAAGTACATCACGTTACTTTTGTAGTATTCTTTAAAAAATGCAAAACTTGAATTATTTAATTCTCAACTTGAGAGACTCTGCAAAAGTTGAAGTTGACATAAGACAAAGAAAAACTGAGCAACTATACCAGGGGAAAGGAGACTAAAGATACATGGCAATTTTATGAAAGCTGATCCTGAGTTAAGGGTACTGATCATATATTATTTCCTGGATCTCAAATAGCAAACAACATAGCAGCAAGCACTAAGTAAAATGATTATTTGGTAAATACTTATTAGTTGATTAATTATTAAAGAATCTAGATGTGCAGGGTCTTTTACTTCATCAGCTCACCTCTTCCTTAGGAATATTTGTTCAAAACCACCCACAGAATACAGGTGTGCAGTTAGGTGTGCCAGATGAGCTCTGTCCTTCATCAGATAATTTATAGCAAAACTGACTAGCTTTGAAGGAGCCAGACTCTGCCAAGTGAAGATGTTTCATGATCTCAGCAATCAATCCAATTATTTGTTCTTGACCCTGAAGAACTAGAGAGCCAGGCCTCCTTGCAGACATGTCTTCAGCCACACCTTCAGAGAGTCTATATGGAGAAAGTGTATCCTGTTTACTTCTGCTTTTGGGAAATGTCACTGGAAAGATCGCAAGTTAAACTTCCCACTGTATTTTGTCTATTTTCAAAAATATACCTGTAGACTTTCAGCTTCTGAAATGGGAAGCTCACATAAAAATAGGATTTCAGAGTCTCTGAGCTTACCCTGGCTCAGAAGGCTAATCATAAAAAAAAAAAAAAAGCCAAGATT
The DNA here is from genome assembly GCF_009761245.1 of Sapajus apella. NCBI lineage: Eukaryota > Metazoa > Chordata > Mammalia > Primates > Cebidae > Sapajus > Sapajus apella. The sequence goes on along the minus strand of NW_022436946.1, from coordinate 18,471,497 downwards.
TTTGTAAAAATTGACAAATAATGCAAATCTACACATCCATGAAGCCTAGAAAATCCAAGAAATATATATGAAATCTAAAAAGGATATATAAAAATCTATACCAAGATACACCACACCAAGGCTACAGAATGTCCAGGTAAAAGAGAGAAACCTGAAAAACATCTAGCCAAAACCACTGTCCTCCAGAAATGCTTCAATGGCAGCTTAGATAAGTTAGTTTCTAGAGTATGAGCCAAGCTACTTTATCTTACAAAAATACTACCATCTCTTAAATTAATAGTTTTGGTTTTCTTTAATAATTATAAGAAACTGATATAAAGTGTTAATTAATAGATAGATGCAGTAAAATGCTTCAGCAAACAGTAAAATTTTGTTTTACTTTTAGTTTTATTTTCCAGAGAAGATAGATTTTGAGGGCACCCATCACTAAATAAACCAAATCAAGAGAAAGAAGACACTGAAAAAAAAAAATGTAAACTTTGATTGACTCTCCGCTTTTGTGTAGAAAACATGATTGATTTTCTTCACGTTATTTTTTCCATTTTTCCGAGTGTGTAGTCCATTACTCATCAAATTTGGTCTCAGAAAGATTCTGAAAATTCCTTTAATCTTTTAAAAGCTAAAGATTGACTCTTGTTTACAAGCATGAAGTAGTCTTGCAGGTTTAGGTGACATCAGCATGTGGGAGGAATGTTTGAAGAATCCAGCATTATCCAAGAAACATGGAGGATCCAAGAATTGTGGATTTCATTCTCAGTTCTAGACTCAAGTAGCTACAAAACTTGGAGATGCCACTGTACCTCAGGGGCCACAGTTATTTCGTATTCTATAATTCTATGCTCCAGGCCACACTGATCTTGGGGTAAATCTAGATCTCAATAATGGACATACACAGTAGTTCCCTGCATGTAATTCTCACCCACTTTTGTGGAATGTTAAGTCTTTGAATTATTTCTATGAATACGGAGAGGCAATCCATATGTACTCCTGAACCTACTGGTTTTAATTCCCTTTTATTTACACCTTCGGTCTTCTTAACTATTTTTAGACCCTCTTTAGAGGTCTGTAGCTGAAGCCTCCAAAACAAAACTTAAATATCTTTCCCTTGACTTCAACGCTATAGTCCAGGGACTGGTTTGGACATTGGGTGACATCTCTGGAGAACTCAGGGCACCAAAGTGGGTGTAGCTCCCTCTTTGGGTTCCTCTCTGCCACTTGGTCCCAGAACAGTGCTGCCTTGAGCTCCCTATGCTCATAGAGAGAACACTAGCACTGCTCTTTAACAGCTTGTTTCCTACAGCCTCCACATTCGTAAGAGTGCCGCCTCAAGTCTGGAAGGTAAAGAGAAAAAAAAGGAAGGAAAGAGAAGGTATCTACTAAAATGTAGTTGTAAAGCAACACGAGCTAGACACTTCTTCTTATGCACCTTCTTTTTTTGGTGACTCACTCTGCTTAGGCTACTAATATGCCTTAAGAGGTTAAGAGAGTTCCTACTCAAAGAAATGACTAGGTAACTGACCCAGAGATCATTCACTTTGAACTTTTCCATAAAACTCTAGGGTTTAGCGTTCCAGGACCAGGTACAATCTTCCTACATTGGATTTAAGGGGTCTAGGCCATGTACCAAACAAAATGATTCCCCGAAGTCACCCAACTCAAGATTTAGTTCTTCAGATTTTGTGTACATTCTGGTCTTTGCTAAAAGTGCTAAGAATCCTGGGCGTTATCTGGAAAGAATTCTCATCTGTTAGCCAGCTGTTGAAAAGACAATGCAGAAATGGGCTGCAGTTTGGAGCAACAGAAAGAAAAACAAATAGACGGTAAGAGAGTGTCATTTTTTTGGCCCCTCTCAGCATGTAACTCTTTAATTTGTGCTCTCTTTATCATTTCAGTGATATTAATTAGGGCTGCTAGAGGTCCAGTTACGTCCCTCCAAAGATATGTTGATGTCCTAACTTTCAGAATTTCAGAATGTGGCTCTATTTGGAAACAGGGTCATTGCAGATGTGAATGTGATGCCATACTAGAGTGGGGTGGGCCCTTAACCCAATATGAGTGGTATCCCCGTGAGAAGACAGCATGTGACAACACACAGACACAGGGAGAGTGCCAAGTGAAGACGGAGGATTGGAGGGCTGCTTCTATGAGTCAAAAAATGCCAAAGATTGCCAGAAAAACCTCCAGAAGCGAGGAAGAGGCAGAAAGTGTTCCCCTGCAGGTCTCAGAGGGAGCACGGCTCTGCTGACACCTGGATTTCAGACTTCTATCCTCTAAACTATGGACAAAAAAAATTCTGTTGTTTTTTTTTAAGCACTCACTTTGTACTTACAAAGTACTTGTACTTTGCTACAGCAGCCATAGGGGACTAATACAAGGGCCTATTATGTGTCAAATCTTATTCCAGCAGCATTGGATTAAGGTCAAATAAGATGTGGTCTCATTCCCAAGAAAATGCTGGGTAGGGTTTTTCTTCCAATGTTTGTTTCAGAGGTCTGCAGCGTTAGAAGGGCTTTTAAAACCTCAATATACATACTCTAAGATTAATGAAAGAACTGAGCTGAAAAAAGTGGATCTTTGATAGACTGATATAGGTGAGATGCCCCCTATTTTCTTCCTTTAGAAGTCTTGAGATGATAGCTTTGGAGATTGAAAAAATAGCTTGTGTTAATAATAAAAAGGAAGCAGCAATCACTAGAAGTCAGCATGAGTTCACCAGGAACTGGACCTGTCAAGGTCAGCTCATCAACTTTGACAGAGAAGTCAGACTGGCAGAAGATAAAGGTAGTAAAGTGTGGTGAGATTTTATTGAGAAACCTGGTAAAATTTTCTTATGATATCCTAGTGAACAGGATGGAGTGGTTGAGCTGGAAATTAGGGATCAGTTTTACCTCGACTGATGATTAATTAATGGAGCTATGTCAATCTAGGTTAAGGTTTCCAGTGGAATGTCACAGAGTGTTTATAAAAGTGCTGCCTTGTTCAACATTTTTATTGGTGACTTGGAAAAGTCAGGTGTTATCAAATGTGTGTCTGATAGACCAGATGACTCTGCCTGTATTTGGATATGTGAACTCGGTTCTGGATGTCCTATTTAGGAAAGGCAGAGGGAAGCAAGATATTTTGAAGAGAGTGACCAAGTTGGTGACCTGAAGGAAAGTGGCAACTATGTAACACAAGAAACTGGCGAGGTATTTGGAGATATTCAACCTAAACAATAGAAATCCAAAAAAGACATGACAGCCAAGAGATAATGTGCTTCACTTGGATTACAGGTGGTGACAAATGGTTCAAATGACAGGAAGGCAATCTCAGTTTGGCGTAGGAAGAACTTTTAGGATGTGAATTTTTCTAAGAAAAAATTCTAGCAATGAAATTTGAAGGCAAATCTCTATGGATTGATTTATAAGTTTAGAATATAAGCCCAATGGTTAAGTGGATTCAGAATGCCTAAGACTGAACCCCGGCTCCTCTTCTACAACCTATGTTGGCAACCTCTCTGAGCTTCAGGTTCTTCATCAGTATAATGGCACCAATCATGAGACTTCATGTAAAATTGGTATAAATATTAAATAAGGTAATATGAAACAGAAGAGCATCTGACACATGATTAAAAACACAATGTTGGCTATGTTGATTTCTATACTTTGATTATGATATGATTCCAACAGTTATATTTTTGTCTACCATATTTCAAAAATGGTAACATCCCTGAGTTCTGAATCAAGTAATCTTTTAAAGTAATAATCAAAAAAAGGAAGTTATATATTCTTTATGATAGTGTACCCTAAAAGTTTATGAAATGTGTCTTGTAGATTTACCATTTACCCTCATATGTGAAATCTTAGGATGTTAGGGCTGGAAGGGATGTGACAGACAGTCTTGCCAAGCCTGGCCCTTCTTCTATAAGGAGGTCTTCAGAGGTCTGGAGGAGGAAAGTGCCTTGCCCTGAGTTCCCTGAGCCAGAACAATGGTATGTCTTATGTAGTTGTGAAATTTGTCAATTGTCTAAGGAAACATTAATGTCATCTGGCTGGTTTTTTGAAAAGGGTGTGAAGTAAGAACGTGAATAATTGTGACTTAATTAGAGACCTAGACTCAGAGGAATTATGGTTACTCCACGTATGAAGAATTTGCAAGACTGTTGACTCTACCATTCTTTGTTTTAGTGGGTGGAGCCAGCTGCCTTCATTAGAATAAATATTGTTTATTCAACCCAGTATAAATGGAAAGAAAAGATGTGCCCTCTGTCATTGAGGGTTGACTAACTGAAGAGTTCAAGTGCAGCAAAGAGAAGTGTCAGAGCATGAGTGCCAAGCCCAAAACCATAGGGATTATCGGAGCTCCTTTCTCAAAGGGACAGGTAAGTAAAAAAGTCTTTCTTTGAATACCTGGAATTTTGTTGAAAATTTGGGACTTCAAAATTTGTGAGAGGTTATTGTCTGGTTAGTTAAGTTTTCTGATACAATCTGGCCTGGAAATGCATATTTTAGAGTCCTCTCGCCATTTTCCCACATTGTATAATTATAGTCACAAACCCACTTACTCTGTGGCTCCTGATCTCAGCCAAAGTCAAATTCATTTGAACCTACAGAATGTTTCCTCCTAGGTTTTAGGAGAAAATGCTTTTCTTTGAATTGAAATGGACTATTTCTGCATTGTAGCTAGGTGTTTAGGTTTAGTTGCTCTTGTTGCTTTTGATGTTACTGTGTGTATGTAGAGGAAGAGAGGATTTTAAGAAAATACATTTGTTTAGATCTGTAATTAATACCTAGAAAAATTTAATAGATTGATGGTAACCTCCAGACTTCTTATAATTTGTATAACCTAAATATTATTATTTCATGCAACTTTGTGAATAATTCATGTCATGTTAGGGTTTTAATGATTCTATGAAACTGCTCATTCATGGGCTAGGTAGAATCCTTTATGGACCTCTCTTGGAAGGGGAAAAAAGAACAGAAAAAGAAAGAAAATCCTACTGCAGGTTGACAAATCTAAAAGGATTTGAATGGATTTATGGAACTCCCAGACTTCCTCAGAGCCACCAGCTGTGAATCCACACATGCCAGCAACATTTGAATACCCTTTTTTTTCTGCCTGGGCACACCTATTCTGGTAAAGAGAATGAGATGACAGAACACCATAGACTTCAACATGTATCTGTCCTTAAGAGGATAAAAAACAAAGAACAAAATCAAACAGGACAACGTGTGTGTTGAAACTCCGAAGGCTGATTTTCTCCAGGTTTCTCAGAATCTGGGCAGCGTTTTGCTTCCTCTTGATCTGGACCCCGTGTTGTGTGCTCTGACTTTTTACTGCAAAACAAATTGAGAGAGGCCAGAGGTTAGAGACCCATACTGCATTTGGACTGTCAGTAAATACTACTTTTCTTCCCCTGGAAATCCTCCAAAAGTCTTTCACAAACACATGGGTATTTTGCTGACACAGAAGTGTTCCTTTTAAAATCCACAATGTGCTCACCTATTCTGGAACAAGTTATAAAAAATATATAATTTTAAAAACCGACAAAAGGGAAGCAAGTCTCCTCTCTCCACCACCCCTCTCACATTAAAGCAGGGCCGTGACGATGGAGTTCATTGTCTCATGATTGTAAGGACTAAGAGAGAGAGATTTTTTTACACTAAGTCATAGAACAAAAAGGACAAAATGGCAAACATACAAGCATTTGTCCTCACCCAAAGGAGATACAGGTTTGACAAGCAGGCAAAAGGAAAGGATTAGAGGGCAGATGACTAAAATGTTGAGTCTGAGAAAGGGCTTCATTCCCTGTCTCACCCCCTTGCAGGGCAGCGAGCAAACAATGAGGTAGGTATTACATTTACCTTACAATTGGGTTGAAAAAAGGCTCAGAGAGATTTGGTAATGTGCTCAAAGTCACACAGCCTTGATTGCATGATTCCAGACAGGATAATCTGATTCATATGCCTATGCCCTTGATTTGCACTGATGTCCCTTCAGATGATTCAACTCTGAAGGGGACTTTATACTTGTGGCCAGTTAGGGATTGGGCCCAGCTTAGAAAGTCAGTGGAGCTGACAAAGCAATTTCCAAAGTGGGCAGATACAGCAAGCAAAAGGAAAGACTAATCATGAGAAGCCATTTGAATGAAACAAATAAAAAAGAATGCTAGAAAATTTAGTAACTGTGTTATAGCAAATACAGTGTCAACTAAGGGGTCTATGACATTTATTCTAAAGTCTGAAAGGGAGAAAGAGAAAAAAGTCAAGGAGTTTGACCAAGCTGAGGATTACTGAGCGTCTACTACATGTCAGCTCTACACTACAAAACATAGTGCCCAAATGTAAACAGAGCTGGACTGAAATCTAACAACGAGGAAAATACAGACACAGACACAAAACTAAAGGCAAACCATGAACCAAGCAGTACCCTACGGGGGTTGAAAGAAGAGGAAATTATGTCTACTTGATTGGGGAGAGGGAGGTGTGTCAAGCAAAAAGGGAGTAAAGGAGCAAAATGTGTCAGACAGAGGATGGGGTGGGTCCCTTGCTGCCAGGGACAGGAATTTGACACCAAGGATTTGCCTGGCACCCAGGGCAAGTCTTCTGGTCCTTTGAATGAGGAAGAAATATTTGCTTACTTTGATGCCGCAGTCCCAATCCTAAAGATTGGATTCTCTTAGCACACTGTGTCTCAGCACAACGTGTCTGTTAGCACACTGTCTCATCCGACAACATGCAATAATTTTCTGCATCTGAAAGCCCTGCTGGAAATTAGAATCAGAAAGATAAAGAAAAGAACTGTGTCTTTAGACCTCTAGTTGGTCAGGGGGCTGAGGAAGACTTGTTCCTTTGAGGAAGAGTGTTAGCTTCCCTAGTATCAAAGCAGCAAGGGTAGAACTTCCCGTCTACTGTTTGAGCAGGCCACACTGAAATCACTGGGTTGGTCTTTGTTTGTGGTTTTCATCTCCCAGGTGATAATTTTGCCTGTTGCCTGCTTTCTCCTCAAGAGCTCTGGCTTGCTGCTGTGAGGACAAGCACGTAGGTCTCTTTCATGCCACAGTCTTTTGATACTTTTGCCCAAATTGTTCCCTTGGTTTGCAGAGTTTTTCCATCACTCTGTATTGTTTTCTTGAGTACCTACTCATGTTGCAAGACTCAACATAAACATTTATTTCTTGTAGCCTTTACTGACTCGCTCTATCCCCGATAGTCTTAAAAGCACCCTGTTTTTGTTACTATGACATTTTATATCTTGATTTAAGCAGCTGTGTATTATAATTAGGGTTAAATGCTCATATCTCCTATCAGCTTATGAGGGACTCAAAAGACAAAAGCCTTTTCATTATTGGATCTCATCTATCAGACTGCTTTTGCACAAACTGTGTGTTCACTCTGTTGATAACATGGTTTGATGGGAAGAGGGGATGCAGGTTTTGGAATCCAAAGACCTGAATATGAACATAGGCTCTGCCACTTATTAGCTGTGTGCCTGTCTGAAACTCATATAACCTTTGTGATTCTAAGTCTTTCTATTTGGCATAAGAGTCGTTCAGTCTACCTTGCTGTGAAGATTAAATGAGATAATGTAAATTCCTGGCTCTGTAGGAGCTCAAAAAATGATAGCCACAGTTCAACTGATTAAATAATGAAAAGGGTTCTTACTGTGAGCATCTGTTGGTGATGATAATGTCTGAAGTACTTTATTTTTTAATTGTTCAGCCACGAGGAGGGGTGGAAGAAGGCCCTGCAGTATTGAGAAAGGCTGGTCTGCTTGAGAAACTTAAAGAACAAGGTAATTTTAAAGTTAAAAGATGGTCAGCCTGATTTCCTCCCCACCCTGAAGGAAGGAGCAGGCCCCTGTGAATGTGGAGTGTGTCTGGAATATTTACGCAGAATTGCGGTACTGGCTATAACCTTAGAAGCACATCCTACAAAAGCAGCATGGCGTGGGAGAATGCTCAGGAAGCATCGCTGGATGTACATCATTTCTCAGATATTTTCTTTCCAGCCAAACTGTGGTATAAGGGAATTTGCATGTGCAAGAACTGGGGTTGGGGTGGATGGTAGGGGAGCGGGTGGAGGAGCAAATGGAAGGCAAGGGGCAGCAGGAAGTATGCTACCAGCAACAGGAGCCCTATTTGTGAAATGAAATAAAATAAAACAGTAATAATGATGATAACAGCACCTAGTGTTTGCACAGTGTGTATATATACGTACATATACATAAGCATGCAAATGCAATATTATGTCTATTTTTAAAGCATGGGCTCAATTCTCTGCTATCTTTATAAACAAGTTGCCGATAAAGTATTGGTTAGGATGTGGAGCAACTAGAACTCTCATATATTTCTGATAGGAATCCAAATGATACAGCCACCTTGAAAACAGGTGGGTAGTTTCTTAAGTAAACATATATTTACGTTTTGACCCAGCAATTGTAGGTGGAGAGAAGTATAATTACAAACATTCAAGTACAAGTCTTTATGTGGATATGTTTCCATTTCTCTTGGGTAAGAGATTTGTACTTGAATGTTTGAGGGCCGCAATATTTATAATAACCAAAAGATGGAAACAGCAAAATGCTTGTCAACTGGTAAATGGTTAAACAAAAAGTGTCACGTCCGTGCAATGAGATAGTACTCAATGATGAAAAGGAATGGGCTGGGCGCCGTGGCTCACGCCTGTAATCCCAGCACTATGGGAGGTCGAGGTGGGTGGATCATGAGGTCAGGAATTCAAGACCAGCCTGGCCAAGATGGTGAAACCCCGTCTCTACTAAAAATACAAAAATTAGCCGGGCGTGGTAGTGGGTGCTTGTAGTCCCAGCTACTCAGGAGTCTGAGGCAGAGAATTGCTTGAACCCAGGAGGCAGAGGTTGCAGTGAGCCGAGATTACACCACTGCACTTTAGCCTGGGCGACAGAGTGAGACTCTGTCTCTAAATAAATAAATAAAAATAAATAAATAGAAAGGAATGGACTGCAGACACAGGCAAGAACATGGTGGGTCTCAAAAACAGCATGCTAAGACATGAAAGACTACACACTGCGTGATTCTATTGATATGAAATTCTAGAAAGACAAAGGCATACCAAAAGAAAGCAGTTCCACAGTTCCTGGGGTTGGGGGCAGGAATTACCTCTAAAGGGGCAGGATGGAATTTGGGGGAGAATGGAAGTGTTTTAAATCTTGATTGTGGTGGTGGTTGCAAGACTAGATTTGTTCAAACTCATTGATCTGCACGCTTAAAATGAGTGGGTTTCAATGAAGGAGAATTATACCTTGTAAATCTTAAAAAAAAAAAAAAAAAAAAACGACAAAAATACAGACACGCAGTAGAGAACAGAATGCTTGGATAAATGGACTTGTCCCTTAACTAACAAGCATAATTTGGTCACGTGTTATATCAGGTGAAAGTTCTCAGAGGCATTACTGAATCAGATTCTCACCGACATGTAACAAATACTATATATGATGGCCAGTTGGTTCAGAACAGTGAACTGATCCCATATCACAGTTATACACGAAACTCTCTCAAGGCCTTTTAGGATGCGCACCAAGTCCTTAGGAATTTGGGGTTACCTGTAATTTTTCCTTACCAAAAAGAATAACAAAAATCTTTATTTCCTGAGCTTCCAAAGTGCTAGGCTCAGTGCTAAGCACATATTCACATATTCTTATTGAATTCTGATGATACCACTATGAGGCAGGTTCAATGGATATTGTGTGTGTGTGTGTGTGTGTGTGTGTGAGTGTGTGTGTGTGTGTGTGTGTGTCCCAGATGAAAATACATCAGTGCTTTCTAAATTTTCTGAGAATATATATATCTATTAATATATTTAATTGTTATCAAAATGAAGCATGCTTACTATGGAAAGGTAAAAAGCACATAAGCAGAGATGGGAGGCAGACAGAGAAAAAGACAGTGATATTCCCTATTAAGCCCAAACCAGAAACCATCACTGTTATATTTTAGTATCTAGTCTAACTGAATAGATTCAAGCCTAGTATACAGCACGCACCAGTGTGTGGTACTGGTAACATGTTGTCAAACAGAAGCGGATCGGGGTTCCACCTTCCCTGTGTTTATAGACCTCTCAGGTTTTTCCTTTGCTTATACTTGTGAATATATGCCTATTTCATACAATTGTGATCATCCTACACAGACTGATTTGTATCCTACTTTTTTATTTACTAACTCAAAACCTTTAATTTTAGAGTGTGATGTGAAGGATTATGGGGACCTGCCCTTTGCTGACATCCCTAATGACAGTCCCTTTCAAATCGTGAAGAATCCAAGGTCTGTGGGAAAAGCGAACGAGCAGCTGGCTGGCAAGGTGGAAGAAGTCAAGAAGAACGGAAGAGTCAGCTTGGTGCTGGGCGGAGACCACAGGTCTTGTTGAATAATTGTGTCTATGGGAGTCTGGCACAAAGGAAGTGTAACCAAGGCCACAAGAAAAGAGAAAATACACAGAAAAGCGTTGACCTACATTTTATAGCAAACTTTCTGCCTTTAAAAAAATTTGATAGGTTCCTGCTTTATTACAGAAACAGACTTAGCTCTATTTGAAGTCTTACAATATCTGTATTTTGACCTAGTACAGCAGAAAACATGTGAAATATGAGTGGATTTGATCTAAATATTCATCACAAGCTTACATTTCTAAATAAGTAAGTGAGGCGATTCATAGCTTATTGTTCTTCATTGCCAATACTATGTACAACTCATATAGGTCAACAGTTTCAAAGTATGTGTTTTTTATTATAAAAGTAATGATTATAACATTTTTGAAAGAACCAGACACATACACAAGAAAAAAAAAATGTAATTGTAATTCTCTAACGACCCTTTCAACCAGAATTGAAAATCCGGCACATTTCTTTCATGGTATCTTGTTTTCCTTGTACATGATGACTTTAACAATTTTGTGTATGTGCATGTGTGTGTGTGCGTGTGTGTGAGAGAGGGATACTCTGTGTTGTGTTCTCACTCTACAGTGCAAATTTCCTTGTTACTTCATGTAATACGCATAAGCATCACAAGCATCAGTTTTTTATCTGCTGCATGATTTTTCAACAAGGGGTTACACGGCTATATACGTACATATTGTCAGAAATTCAGGTTACATTAAAATTTTCACCATTACAAATAATGTGGCAAAGATCATTTTTGTGCATGAGCCTTTTAAAATATTTACTCTCAAGGTCTAGGATAATTTTACCAGAGAAACCTGATTAGATCTAAAAGCAAAAACACTTCTATGGCTCTTGAGGTGGGCAGTCAGTGACTTCAGGCCTCTTCAGCTTCGTCTTCTGAAGCCAAACTGTTACCAAGGCCTCTGTATCAAAACTGCAATTGGGAACTGAGGCTCGTTTTCTTTTTTTAAGTGGAGAAATTGTAAGTGAAAATTTTATGAATGGCACATGGCAAAAGACAAGAAACCTGAAGGGAAAACAAACGTCACACTGGGTAATCCATACCTTACATTAAGGCATGATTGCTTCCACTTTGAGAGTCTAAAAGTTCATGATTCTCTGAATGATACTTACACATTTGCAAATGGGAGAATACAGGCATTGTATAAGTATTAGCTTGGCGCAAAAGTAACTGCAGTTTTTAAATGGCAAAACCATAATACTTTTGCACCAACCTAATATATCCTAACTTTTAACTTCTGTGCCAGATATCATTTACCTCTTCCATCCCAGCAAAATGTCTGGCGCTTGAAGTATTTGGGATGTACTTTGTCTGTTCCTGGTTGAGTGGGGAACTAGAATGAGTGAACACATGCCACATGCTAGCTAAAGAACTTCTGAATAAGAACATGTAAGAACTTCTGAGTGATGCCCCCAAATTATAAAAAAGCTGGATTTTAAGAAAAACTGAAGGACTTTCTCATAATTTACTTGTCATAATTTACATAAAATTAAGTATTTACCAAGAGACATGAGTGTACAGAACATGATCCAAATTTAACTCTGAGACTTGAACAGTGTCTTATGCTAAGGAATTTCTTGTGTGGCTAGTATTTTTATACTCATTTATTTTTTGGCTAAGCTCTAATCTGTGGTTTTATGACAAGGTGGATTTTGGGGAAAAAATCACAATTGTTTTTGGTAATGCAATTGATATAAATATAACTAGTTAGTAAGCATTAAGTGCAAGTTATGCTTTCTCTATTGTTATAACTAATTGGCATCTCTAATTTAGAACCTATCAGAAATATCAGACACTGAGGCTTAAAGGAAAACCAAGTGGGAGCATTAAGTGAGTGAATATGATGCATGTAGTGACACTGCAAACCTGATGTTCACATGAATTTTTTCCCCCTAAGTTTGGCAATTGGAAGCATCTCTGGCCATGCCAGGGTCCACCCTGATCTAGGAGTCATCTGGGTGGATGCTCACACTGATATCAACACTCCACAGACAACCACAACTGGCAACTTGCATGGACAACCTGTATCTTTCCTCCTGAAGGAACTAAAAGGAAAGGTAAAGGACTGGTTGGTATTTTAGTGCTAAAGAACACTTTTTAGTAGACATTCAGGGGGTGGAAGGGAAGTAAGAAATCCCACGCTATCTTATTCTTGGTGTAATCTCAAATCATTTTCTCTGTAGCCAATAAGCAAAGGGTTGGTTGATAAAAGGCAGTAAGGCTCTGTATCTCTGCTTTGCAAACAGATTTAATATATATATTTCTCTGCTAATTTTTAAACTACACTTTTAGTAGTTGAGGCAGAGAGTAATCATTTATAAACAGATCAGCAGAGGTTCAGAGGTTAACCAACTTGCCCGGGATATATGCCAATCCTATAGTAAATCAAGGGCCAGCCCCAGGTCTCCTAAATCCTTCCTCTTTCCACTACATGCCACGTAGCCCTGCATTCTTACCAAGTAGTCCTTCTACATCACAGAGCCTTTTCAAAAAAGGAATTTTAAAATTTCAAATACAATGGTTTATGAATTAATATCTTTACTGGGAAAAGCACCTATCTAAATCATAAGAGAAAGAACTATCTCCTTGCTCCCTAGAAACTTCTAAAAGATGTAAAATAAAATGACAGATTAAAATTTAATATTATAGCTCATAACTTTTGTTGATGTGCCATAGTACATCAATAAAAAGTTTTTATTGATATAATATTCGGGCTTTATAATTATATAAGAGGTTAAAAGCTCCTTATGCTAAATGCTCAGGAGTAATGTCTTTTGAACTAATGACCAAAGGATAGGTTTATAAACTTGCAAAATATCTACCTAGCGCAGGGGAAAAACTAAATGTGGCTCCGGGACAAGGCAGATATTATCATATTATGATGTGAAGAATAACCAAAGGACAGGTCAAAAATTTCCCTTAGCTGCCCTAGGCCATCCTCTGCATTAAGGACTTACCGAGAAAGGGAAGTAAAGAAGAAACCTACCAAAGTCATGGGAGCACACTCATTTCTTTACAGAGGAGCCCTGGGAAAGAAGGGCAGAGCAGGAATGGGGCACAAAGTAGGTAAATGCCAAGTGGTTCAAGGCAAAGTCAAAGCACTCAAAAGGAAGCATGCCTCCCCTTCTTAATTTTGCATTATTTTTGCATGATTTCTCCTACATTTATATTCTAAATATAAGATATGGGCAATCCAATAAGTGTCTTTAACTTTGAATGTAGGATTTGTTCAAGAGAATCATATATAACCAAGTGAAAACATTGCAATTTTAGATTCCTGATGTGCCAGGATTCTCCTGGGTGACTCCCTGCATATCTGCCAAGGATATTGTGTATATTGGCTTGAGAGACGTGGACCCTGGGGAACAGTAAGCCTATTCTTTGATGTGATTTGCCTTCATTTTTGTCCCTTTGTGTGCTAGATGTGCTTTACTGATCAAATCTATGAGAGAAAATTATTTTTCTACACATACGCCCAACACACATAAATTCATATACATGTACATATATACATATGTATCCAGGCAATTAAATCTCAATTGATTTGCTGTTAAAAATAAATACAAATATAACCATATCGGGCTATATATACAGTTTATAGAACCTAAATATTTTCTGTATTTTACTACATTGTTCTTTCCTTTAAAAGGAGGCAGGCAAGCACCGTCAGCCTTATTAATTATAACTATCTTCTCTTTTATAGCTACATTTTGAAAACTCTAGGCATTAAGTACTTTTCAATGACTGAAGTGGACAGACTGGGAATTGGCAAGGTGATGGAAGAAACGCTTAGCTATCTACTAGGAAGGTATGATTCTTTTGTGTGTGCACGCATGTGTGTAACGTAAAAGGTTGCTGCTGACATTAACCAATGTAAATTATTAATAAAGTCTTTACATGAAATAACGAGTTGCTACTTTTTATAAAGCAACATGACAGATATATTTATCTATGGAATGTGAAACTGTCAACTTTAAACTGAAATCCTTCCCCACTTTTTAAAAGAAAGAAAAGGCCAATTCATCTGAGTTTTGATGTTGACGGACTGGACCCATCTTTCACACCAGCCACTGGCACACCAGTCGTGGGAGGTCTGTCATACAGAGAAGGTCTCTACATCACAGAAGAAATCTACAAAACAGGTAGGTAACAATCTGAGGGAATAGAGAAGCAAGTGTACACTTGACTAATGTATATTTATACCTCTTGACCTGAAAACCAAGTCCCAGTTGACACTTCTAGAATGTCCACCAATCACGTGATGCAATAGCTAAAGTGTTTTCTCTTGGTTGCTACCATTTTCTGTTAGCAGATAATCTTTCAAGTCTGTCTGTACAAATTTCAAAATGTAAACTATTTTATAAATTACATTATTACAATTTGTTGTTGCAGGGCTACTCTCAGGATTAGATATAATGGAAGTGAACCCATCCCTGGGGAAGACACCAGAAGAAGTAATTCGAACAGTGAACACAGCAGTAGCAATAACCTTGGCTTGTTTTGGAGTTGCTCGTGAGGGTAATCACAAGCCTATTGATTACCTTAAGCCACCTAAGTAAATGTAGAAACAGCCAATACAAATCTCATAGCTAATGGCATAATTAGCAAATCTAATAACTTAAGCATACAGTTATCCTTCTAAAGATTTGTTCTTTCAGAAAAATATTTTTCAAATTAGCATAAACTACAAATTCCCTCTTGGTGTAAAACTCAAGATGTGGAAATTCTTTTTTGGAATTTAAAAGCCTATATTTTCTAACTTGGCAAAAGGCTTATCCTTAGAAAGAGAAGCATGCATTGATTTACAATTAAAAAATTGCTGGCATTAAAAATAAGCACACTTAACAAAAGCCCCCATACACAGAGCGGGACTCCTGGAATCAGGAGACAAAGCTACCCCATCTGGAAAGGTACTGTGTCCATGTCATTCAAAAGACGTGATTTTTTTTATAATAAACTCTTTACAACAAGATTGCACTGTCTATGTATTTCTGAATACATGCAACACACACACACATACACTAGCTGGGCGTTGTGGTGAGCACCTATAGTCCCAGCTACTCAGCAGGCTAAGGTGGGAGGACTACTTGAGCCCAGGAGACAGAATCTGCAGTAAGATGAGATCACACCACTGCACTCCAGCCTGGGCAAGAGTGAGACTTTGGGTAACAAAGAAAAGATGCTTCCAAAAATCTATTCAGGAGCCAGATAAATCATATTGCTAGTTTGTTTTGAAGAATGACTAATTCAGCTGAGGATGTCATCTAAAATTACCTGTGGCTTCCAATGTTTCACCCTTCACTCACCCTGCAATTACAACACCATCAGCTATATCCTAAAAACTCATCTTGGCTCTGGAATGCAGTAAGGAAAAATGGAAAAAACAAACCAGAGTTAACTGCAATCAAAACAAGGGAAGCGAAGTTTTTCTCTTCCCAGTAATTTTTGCAAAAACCCCAGGCGGTTCTGTAAATAAGGTAGGCTCCGTGAATGGATTTCTTCTGTTTCTAACAGCTATATGATAAACAGCCCCTACAATCTGATTTTTCAAATGTAACACAGAATTTAAAAACTGTTACCTCTAACTACTGGGCCTTTGAAAGGTAAACATTTCATTGAATTACTTCTAGATGGGAACAGTTATAAAGGATCTCACTCTAGGATGTATTGTCTAATACGGTAGCCACATGTGGTCAAATAGAAGCTTAACAAAATAAAAAAATTCTGATCCATATTTCAAATACTTCATAGATAAATGTAGCTCTAACTAGTGTATTGAATAGCACAGGTATAGAACATTACATCATTGCAGAAAGTCATACTGGACAGAGCTACTCTAAACTATTTTCAAAAAGAAAAACTTTCAGGATGTGATAAATATAAAGGCATATTTTTCCCATCAGCAGTATTGTAGACCCAAATAAAGTTTCTGTCTTCCCTTAGTCTCTGATTAAAAACGTATTTAAAAATCTATCCCATGTTTTTAAGCTAGAGAGGGAAAACTGAATTTTTAATAAATTAATTAGAATGTTTATGTTCTTGAGAAAGCGATTATATTGATTTTCACTTCCTCTATTCTGTTTGTACAACACTGGTGTCATAATTTTATTCTCATTCTAGGATCAAAAAGCAATATATTCCTTAAGGCAGCAAGAATATATTGACACTATGTTAAGATTAATAACTTGAAATAATTTCTAGCATTTTTTCTGGGTAATTTTAAGAATGAGTCTGCAAAAGTCACTTTTACCATTACATATATTTTTAGCTGGACTTGCATGGCCAGTAATGATTTAATGATGGCAATAACATGAGCTACAAAGAAAATAAAGTTCTAGTGGGAATATATTTAGAAATATGAATTTGAAGTACAGTTGGTTAAATTCACTAGTTCTTTTTAAAAGAATCTGTAACTCTTAATTCCTAGGCCAACATCAGTCACCAACTGTAGTGTACAGAGTACCCCATTTCCAACTGAACACAGCCAACACACCGCCTGGCACATAGCAGACACTCATTCCAATGGAGTCATGAAACAATCACGCGGTTTATTCATTCAGCAGATTTTACTCATTAGCTTTCAAGTCTCTTACAATGCCAATTGCCCCCAAATTAACAATGTCTCTCAAAATCTAAGAATTTCTGAAGAAATAAAATGTGTACTTTATTTATAAATATAAAAATTTAAAAATTTTAACATTACAAAAATTTGAAGAATTATATCATCTGTCAGGTGAGAGTATCAACCTGCAAAAGCAGTTAACTTATTTTTAAAAAAAAGAAATTGGAAAATCAACCATTTAAGCATAGTTTTATTTAAGAATTTTCAGATGTTATTTTTTTACATGGCTTCCAGCTCATTTTATACAGTAAGTTTGAGTCCATAGCAAAGGTAATAAAACTGCCAACTGACCTTGATAGAAACAATGGAAATTTATAATAAAATTTCAAGTCATTTAAAAAAGAATATGGAGGCTTGTTTGCTCCTACAACGCAACAAAGTCTAGATTTTTTTTCTTGATAAAAATCTCTATTATTCTGAAGATCCACCAAAAGAGATTTATGTATAAAAGGATTTGTAATAACTGTTTTACATGTGTGGTGCCTTTAAAATAATATATCTGAACACTAAATACGTCATTAATAAAAAATACAAACAAAAGCAACAGCTAGAAAAGACTGAAAGTGCGAATGACAAAAGTCATTTGATTACAGATACCTCTATATTCCTATGTAGCTCTAATAAGTTGTTATGAATATGAACAACATGTATCTTAATCTCTTAGAGACAAAAATATAGTTAGGGAGATGGGTGTTATAAGGTGTCAACAGATTCATCATCTGAATCAAAATAAAACAATCTGAACATCATCACTGCTTCTACTATTATCACTATAGCATGATTGCATTCAGATTTAATAGGTTTGAGTCCACTCTCAAAGATGGATGCATTTCCACTTTCTCCATAGTAGAGTCTGGCTTCACTGAGTTACTGGTAAAGACACTGGCACCTGATTAGACTGAGGTGCTGGAGACCCACTGTTTATGGCTTGTGGAGGCACTGCAACTGGCTCCATCTTGCTAATGTGTGTGATGAATCGAAGACGAAGTTTTAAAGCTGGTTTTAAGTTACAGATAATCTTCTCTACCTAAGAAATAAAAACACATTAAAAAGTACTTTAATCAGAGAATTTCAACTCCTCACATTTAAAGCAGGACTTACAAATATCCTGAGACAATAAACAAAGGACCGGCGTGGGGTAGATGAGAAGTTTCTCAACATGTTCTGTGTTTTAAGAAAAGCAGATACAATTGTATCTTTCTTGCATGAGAAACAACACGTTCTCCCTCACAGACACCTATTATATATTATATGTGCATGTCTGTACATGTACCACATGTATAGTCATATATATGCATATATTTACAAAAGCGTATCCATTTATCTAGCTAGCCAGTCATCCCGCTACCAAAAGCTAGCAGAGTTTATACTGGAAATTTTATACATCCAATGAGTTGATCATTCTTTTAAAATCTTTACAGAAGCATGAAGCATTAATTATATTTTAAAGTTCTTTGAATAACTCATGTCTGCAACATTTATCTACAAAGCTAATTATTTTGGTTTTGATTTATACTTGGAATTCAAAATAAATAATATTAGATCTACTCTTTTGAAAAACACTAAAGAGACAAATACATCAAGTAGTTCCACAGCTTTCTTAGCTTTACTCAAATGCTGTTTGACCTTTTCCTTTCTCTACTCCCTTGAGTCAAAGTTTCTTAGGCCCAAATGTAAAGAATATTTCAAGAACAAAAAACAAACAAAAACAAAAACGTTTCTTCACAGGTTTTCCGCATGTTCTGTGTTGTAACAAAAGCAGATACAATTTCTTTCTTACATGAGGGAGAACAGGTCAACTCTCTTTGACACTGCTGCTGAGACATAAGGAGTCAACATCCTCCCAACTCCAGCTCCAAAGAAAGAAGCCTTAGCAGACTAGACTCATACGGCTACACAGCAGTTTATCTTCCTCTCCGTTATAGAAGGAAATAACATTAAAGTATTGGGAAGTGGAAGAGGATGGACTTAACTTTCCTTATGTCCTACTGCCACCCCTTTAAAATAGCCCAGATTCTGTTTCCTACACATAGGAACTCAGTTCTGATTCAAGGTCTTTTTCTACTTTCAGGCATCTCTATTAGGAAGATCCTCTTCATATGCTAAGTCACCACGGCCTCCCTTTAACTTTACCAGAATTCATACACCCTCTAAAGTGACACAGAGCAAATCTAATATGTATTCCAAATGGAAACCCTTCAAAAGACTGAGGTCATAAATAATTCCCTAAGACGTTTTTCTTCAGGGTCAGCATTCCCATATTCTTTAAATACTCTTCATGAGTTAGTCTCTAGTCAGGTTTAGTCTGGAGCCCTGAGTTTAGTCTTCTGGTTGTTATGCTGCAGTTTGCCTGTCACCGTAAGTGTCAGAGCACAGCAGCCTCTCTGCCTTACTTCAGCAGCCGCATCCCACTGTTCTCCCTAACGAGACTACCATTAACTAACCCTCTACATCTTTTTTTTAGATGTCCTGTTGCAAATATCAAGGCAGAAAAGGATGAGAAAGTATAACTTGTATTTACTTTAATACTTCATCTAGAATAATATGCCCCTGTTATGAATAATAACATAATAATGTTGCCTAAAAAAGTCTCATATCCACCCTTTTTCCTTAAAAAAAAAAATCAGACAAAAATAATCACCCAAATCTAAAAAGCCTATTACTATATGTTCAAATTCTCTAAATTAAACATCATTAAAAAGAATTAAACAAATTCAACTTACTTGCTCTTTCACGCTGTCACCAGTAAACATATACTTCATGTGATACAGGAAGTCACAGATGGGATCCATGTAATTTAAATGGGTGCTACACTGGTCGACATTCAGCAGCATGTCATAAAACGCCACACCAATCTATTTACAAATAATGTAAAATCATTTAAGTGGTCAAAAGTGAAGTGATTCAATAATTCAGCATGATGCAGATGGGCACCATTCCAACACTAGCACTGGCGGATACTGTGTTTGTTGTAGAACTGTCACATGCCATACACACCTCTATGCACCTGGGAGATATGATGTGGTCTGCATTTATAAAACAATCTATAGTGCTACAAAATGCCCCTAATAAGGCTTAAATAAAATATCTCTTCATCGTTTAATAATTTCTCTTGAAATTAAGAGATAAACAATCCCTTTCTAGACACCATCTCTCGATGTCTGGGAAAACTCCACTTCTAGGGAACCTTTGGATTATACTTTCTTTGTTCCATTTGGTAGCTCTTGCTTTCAGGTTCTATTCCTGGCTCCTTTCCTTGTTTTTGACATCTTGTTATAAGTGACTGACGGCATCCATTCTCATGATTTTAATTAGTTCCTCTGCACTGTAAGGCCTCAAATGTACTTCTCCATCCTTAACCTCTCCTCAGCCTTCATGATGGGTATTTCCCCTGTATATCCAATTCAATGCATCCCACCCCAAATCATTACTGGCACACTAGGTCCTCTACAATTGCTCTTGAATCCTGTTAAACTAGTTTCACTACTAACTATTGTGACCTGAGGTTTCAATAACACAAAGAAGCCTAAATAGATAATTCAGAATTTAATCATGTCACAGAAAGCCCAGATTATATTTTACCTCTATCATACAACGAGTTCTCTCTTGCTGAAATCTTTGTAAAAATGGTCCTACAAGATGGTATACATAAAGCAACTGGAATTCAGTCTTCACTATAGGAAGAAGTACTTCAGTGAGAAACCTAAAATTTGAAGATAAAAATCTCCTGTGACTTGAAATTATTTAAATTCTTTGAATTTTGTTAATATAGTATTTACAAAGTATTACAACAAAACTTGTAATTTTAAAAGTTTCTTTTAATTTTGTAACAATAATATTTCTAATTAATCTCACATCTCTCACTGGCTATTACTTATTTGATTATTTATTTAAATATCGCATTTAAATCATTCTTAACGGTAAACATACTGATTTATCTGAAATAAAAAAAGAATAATAAATGCCACTATATAGAAATTTGCATCAATTAATACCACTTTTATGGTCTAGAAAAATAATCAGGAAATAGGGTAATAGCAGTTATTCAGTTTAAAAGGTAACTTTCAGGATACATTCTGGAAAAACTATGCACTTGACTAAGCGTCTTCAAACTACAGTGGAAAAACTACATTACTAGATTATTACTAGCACATACAAGTCAATTTTTCTGAAAACAATTCTGAAGCAAAAAGAGCTTTCTGATGAACTTACTTTGCAAATTGTTCTAATGAATGAGGTATATACCTCATCTGTTAATCAGATTAGAAAAAAATGAAATATGTCCAATTTCTTTAAGAAATTATTACACTTACTTTGGAATGAGAGAAAGTTGTCCAATGCTAGAATGGTGCCACACAGCATGTGCGAGAGCTAGTGTATAGCTACAGCTCATCTCAGAGTAGGACTGATGACAGGCAGTGAAATCAAAGAGGCGGAATGGATAGCCAACCCACTCTGTTTCAGACGTCAAGCTGGGGCTGCTGATAACACTCACAATTCGATCATGAAGAACAATCCAATATGGCTCCTTTAAAATTGGAGGAAAGCTAGTGAAAAAATCACTTATCTAGCATTCCACCACAAAGACTAAAATAATAGTGTTTTCTCAGTCTTCAGAGTTTTCTGCTTTTCCAGCTTCTGCTGGAAATCTGTTGGATGACTTTGTAACTGGGCAAATTAAGTCAGTAACAACCTGGGTGAAGTGTCTGTGAGTTAGGGGGCTCCACACATTTATCTGTCCAGCTCATTTAGGTACCTGATATATACTATGCAGTAAATCAATTAACTTACCAAACAATAAATCAATAGTTTCATTATTTATTTTATAATAATAAACTTTTTTTTAGATATGTGTGGAGGTCAGAGAAGGGAGTCTTCATGTGGGCTGGACAAGTCAGGTAAGGCTTCATTCACTAAGAAAGGAGGCTCTAAGCTAGCAAAGAATAAATAGGCTTTAGAGAAGGCAATGGAAAGAAGGAGGTTCTGGAATAAAAATAATGTCTTATTCACTCACATTCAGAAGTACCTAAAACATGTCTTAATAAGTACTATCTGCAGGAACAAAGGCTGTAGATATACAACATATTAAGTGGCCAAGAGTAGGTCAGGTTATAATGTAAAAACTAAAGTTGGATAGGTAAGGTGGTACCAGAAAATGCAGAGACATGTAAGTCACTCAGAGATATTTAGATCTAATACAGAAAGGCAAAAACTAGTCACCGTAGATTTTTAAAGCAGTAATAATATGAAAAAATTTAAAAACATAAAATACTTCATTAATTTGTCTGATGTCCTTGTACAAGGGCATCCTATATGCATCTTTTTCTTTTTGCTGACATGGAACAAGGGGCTTTATTTCATCAGTAAGTACAAATCACAATTATTAACTCACTGGTAGGGCAGTGATGATCAAACCAATTGCATTCATCCATGCTGTAATGTTCTCTCTTGGCACCAAAGGCTGACTGCACCCAGCAAAAAAGAACACAAGTATGAAAGTATAAAAATATTTTAGATGGTTGACAATGGATCTTATTTTTAAAGAATATCTATAAATCAGAGGATTGACAACTAATCCATTTCAATAAAACAATGGGGAATTTTTTACTGAATAAAAATGTAATATACATAGAAACTCAGTAAGGCTTTTTAAAAATACTTCTTCCCCAATCATTATCCCATATTTTGTGCTAATTTTTAAGAGAATCTTGAAATCTTGAAAACAAGATTAAGAGAATCTTGTTTTAAGTGACAAGTTAACATTAATCCTAAATTAAATGTCAAACTGCTATTAATAAGTAGAAGTAGGAACAAACCCAGATCTTATGATCCTGTCCAGGGCTCATTCCATAACTCCTATATCACAAAGACAAGATCTGGAACCAGAAAACAGTCATCATCCAATGTGCAACAGCCTTGTGGCAACAGGTCTGTCTTAAAGGTCCAAATAAAACACCATTCTGTTTACAAATAAACAACAAATCTTACTGCATGAACCAGAATACACACCTTTTCAGGACAACATTTAGAAGGGCATTCCCGACCTCTTTCCCTGAAACTGCCAAGGCCATGAGCTCCACACAAGTAACATGGAGAGCGTGGGCAGCTGGGTTGGGAAACTCATTGAATCTCCAGTCACAGTTTGGAAAGGGACCAGGAGATTTGCCAGCCATCGGTGCACACAGTTAAAGCAATAACACTGACATGACTGAAATGTATTAAGAGCAATCATTTAATTAACCACAAGTATAAATGGTTGGTCTTACAGATGGGCTCTTATAAATGTGACATATAATAACCACAGATGCAACGAAGGTATACCTAGGCTTTATGAGCCTATTTCTTTTCATAGTTATAAGACATTAATATGAACATTATTTTATAATGAGCCCTTCTTTTGCTTCAGAAAATAAATTCCTTTGTGTAGGAAAATAAGTCACAATCATTTATGTAGAATTTCTCTACCTAGTAAAATAGTGGTATGAAGTATAGAGTGCTAATATATGAAAGCATAGAGTGCTAATAAATGAAAACATAAAATCAAAATGAAGAAACATACAAGTATGTTTTCACTAAAATATCCCTTTTCACTAAAAAAAGAAAAATGTTTTATCATTTATTATTTAATAAAAACATACTTTTTTTTAAAGTAATAAGATGCTACATTCTCCAGTAGCACACAGATGCATGTGCTACAAAATATAGTACATTTAAGAATAAATTTTTTTCTTTGAAACAAATCTCCATAAAGTCTATTTTTAAATATAATTTTTAACCACTTATCCTCAAGTTCTAAAATATAAATTTTAATAGAATTTCAGCCTATCTGGCACGATGCTGCTAATTTAAGATTTCAAACCTTTAGAGAGATAAAAAGGGAAGTGATCTTAAAAAAAAAAGTAAAACCTTAGAATATAGAAAAAAATACCTTAAAAAAAAAGTTTGTTCTCATAAATCAAAATACTGTTATTTCTGGGGAGTCTGTAAAATCAGAGTAGAAAGGATATTATCGACTAGTCTGCCGATCAATCTGCAATAGTAGGTGTCATCTGGAACCCATGGATTTTCCTCTCGTGCATTCATAGCACACTTCAGGTAAGTGTCACTTAGACACCAGCCCTGTGGTCTATTATCCTTGAGAGAGCCGATGATCGCATGGACGAGTTTTCGTTTGAGAAATGCACGGTCTCTCAGGTGCATTTCATAATAGTGCAGAGTATTATACAGGTAAGTCACTGGACGATCTGCCAAGAAAAAAAACGTATCACCACAACGTTTAACTGGTTACTGATAACTGTGAAAAACTAATCCACTGCTTTCAAGATAACTGAAAAACAGCTCAGAAGATTATGAAATAATTGCACATGCTGGACAATTGTATACTATGAATATTTTAACCTGAGTAGAGGCAGAAGGCTCAGAATGCTTCTGGTAACATACAGTTTGTATTTGCATTTGTTTTTATTTAAGTGGAAGCAAATCCATTTCTGAAAATTTATCCTGCATAAATTTTCATCCCTTGACATACAACAAGGGATGTCACTGCAGCCCTCTTTACACTAGCAAAAATGAAAAACAGCCTAAAAAGTCAAAAACAGTGGACTGATAAAGTAAATTATGGCATGTATGATGCAGTTCTTTATGTATTGATACAAATGGCCAACCCTAATATATGATAAAGTTGAAACAAACAGGACACAGAACAATGTGTGTATTACATTTTACTTGTGTTAAAAACAAAACAAAAACACCCAGGCTCTCTAAGAGGGGAGGGCAAGAGGCTGGTAACACTGGCTGCCTACCAAGAAAGCAACTGGCTAGCTGGAGGCAGGATGGAACTACTTTTCACTATATACTCTTCCTACCAAGTGCATACATATATTACCTAATCCAAAAGAAAAATGTTTTTAAAAGAATGCTCACTTGAACTTTATGCCTATTCTATCACGTTAACACACAACTATTACCATTGCTTTGAGGAAAGGTATCTTGAAGATGAAGAAGGACTGGCTGCCAAACACTTTGTTCCCTTAGTGGCTGCTCCACGACCTTCACATTTCCGTCACTGACCCTGCCACTAGCCAGTTACGATGCTTAAAACTTTAAAGCTGTCTTTGATTTTTCTTTCAATGTTCTCCCTATAACCAACCAATCAAGTCCTGTTCTTTCTTTTGTGATCATTTGTTCCTTTTTTTTTTTTTTTTCCTCATTTTCAATGCCACCATTGTTGTTTGGATACTAATCACACAACTGGGCTTTTTGACATGTCCTTGAAAGGGCTTCCTCCTAAGACTGCTGCCAACTATAACTGGATGTACCTTTCTGAAATAATGTTTCCCATGCCATGATCATACTCAGTAACTTCCAGATGATGATTATCTGCAATTATAAAATCAGCATAGCATTCAAAGTGAGCTACAGTTAGGTACAATCTGTCTTTCCAGGCTTATATCTAGAACTCTCTGGTAAGAATTTTCAATTAAACCCCACAAAGCAATTTTTCTTCAAGCTTATTTTATTTTATTTTCTCCATGATTTTCCCCAAAATGATCCCTTCTGCCTCATATGCTGTCTTTTCCCTGCTGCTGCTATAAATCTGATGCATCACAGTTCAAATCCTACCCATCCAAGAAGGCTGCCAAGATGTTTAGTTTATAGTAACATCACCCTGTTCTGAACTCATACTTTTGTTTATATTTTTATGTTGTATATTTTATACTTCATGGCACCATCCACAATACTTATCCTCAGAACACTTCATTTTTAAATAATTAAAATAAAACCTTTAGAACCACTATTACCATGTGGTTCTGCCCAGTCTACTTTTGATTATGGAGGTTTAGATTAAATTAAAATTTGAAAAAGCTCACCATGAAATTTATATAAGCCTCCTAGGTGATCCAATAGAGTCTCCAGTGATTTGGATACTGGAAGCAACTCTAAAAATCTGTGGATTACTATATCAAATACTGGCAGGAATCGAAGACACACATTCCCAAAATAGATGGGCAGATAGGGAGACTGGATCTGTACAGGAGGATCAACCTGTTCCGCAAGGCCCTCAAAATACAACTTCTCTGGATATTTCTGTGGAATTGTGAAGATGATAAATATTTAGAGCATTTTTTTAAAAAAAATTCTCTTAAAAGAGCTAAATGAACTTGAAAATATTATTTAAATATTTTTTCTACAAGGAAACGTTTTAAATTAAACTTGATTATATTTTACTTCTTTTTATAATGTAAGTACATATGTCCACTAAAACTGCAGTTTCAATTTATTTTCAACACTACAGAAACTCTCAAACCTTGAAGAAGTTGAGAGAGCTAATTTACTTCTATTTATACCAGAGAAAAAACATTAGAACCAGAGAGAAAATAGCCAAATCAATTCATCAGATACTCAAATACAACTTTAAAAGGATGATTTAAAATACCAGTTTGAACTAGTACCTTGTGATAATTCATGTGCTTAGTGTGCCAGTCATTCTGTAACCAGTGCTCTGGAGAATTTTCCTTCACAAAGTCACTTACTCGATTTCTAAAATCGTTTGGTTTCAGTAACAGCAACTGAATTATGAAATAACAAACCTGGGCTTCATTTCCTTCATGACTACGCATGGCCTTTAAAGAACAAAAGAAAAATTATATGAAATGCTCAACCTGTGCAAAACCATGAGGGCCATTTGAAAGCCTAAAGTTTAATAAAGTAAAATCTCACTTTCATAATTTCATTAGACATCTAGTCTATCCCAAACCAACTGTTCAGTATTCCCCAAACATATCTGACCTTTCTTGCCTATTTTTGGCTTACTATTCCTTCTGCCTGGAATGTCCATCTTTATTTTTTAAAATTTAATATATCTCTCACATCTATCACCTAAGCAGATAAGGTTTCTCACTATTTCCTGGAAATATTTTTTCTATACCTCCACCTTATACTGTTATCTTATTGATTTATATAGACTTACATTATTTTCCCTAAAAGATAATAGCTACTTTTATATCAATGCTCCACAGTTAAGGGGTTAACGTTAAACTAAACCACTTCAAATATCATCACCATAGAATTTTTTTTTTTAATGTAGCATTTTCCAGCCTACTTCAGTGTCTTTTTAAAGAAATTTACTGGAAATAGATATCAAAGTCAGGAGAAAAAAAAAAAAAAAAAAAAAAAACATTTGGGGAATGTTTGGTGGCCATGATTAACATTCAGTTATGGCTGTGGCTACCAAAGTATACAGAAATGGTTATATTAGCACTCTGTAAAGAAACACAGTGATTTACTGCTACTTCCTGCCTCTAGTGGGAGTTTTGGAGAATTAACTCAGGGTCTAATTGCTCATATTTTTAGAGTATCATAAGGCTATGACCACATCTATTTTATTTACTTCTGTACCTTTTATGCATAGCACACAGTTGATATTCAATATGTACTTATGAAATGAATGAATAAGAAAATTGTGGCTGGAAGCAGTGGCTCACACCTGTCCTCTCAGCACTTTGGGAAGCTAAGGAGGAGGATTGCTTCAGCCTAGGAGTTTGAGACCAGCTTGGGCAACATGGAGAAACCCGGTCTCTATAAAAAAGATTAAAAAAAAAAAAAAAAAAAAAA
Organism: Sapajus apella; assembly: GCF_009761245.1. Lineage (NCBI taxonomy): Eukaryota > Metazoa > Chordata > Mammalia > Primates > Cebidae > Sapajus > Sapajus apella. The sequence continues at coordinate 18,443,844 of NW_022436946.1, read as the reverse complement.
AAGGCTGGGTATGGTGGCATATGCCTGTACTCTCAGCTACTTAGGAGGCTGAATAGCAGGAGGAGATATCTTGTGCCAAGGAGGCTGAGGCTGCAGTGAGCCATGACCACACCACTGCACTGGGCAACAGAGCAAGACCCTGTCTCAAAAAACCAAACTAACAAAAATGAAAACAAAAACAAAAAAAGGAAATTGGAAAATTTCTAGCTCTTTAGGGAAGTGACAGCTATTCATGGTTATAGTATAAATTCATTAAATCCTTCAAAGCAATATAGAACAGATCGACACAAGATACATTAGTTATACATCTTGATCTAAAAGAGAATAAGCTTAGGAACATTTATTCTTACCAGGCAGAGAATTAATCTGTCCAGTGTAACAATGTTATACTTCCAAACCATGTCATTAAGAATTTCAATACACTTATTGAGTTGCTGACCCCCTGCTGATGTAGAAAACTCATATACCAGGAAATCTGCAAATGTCCTCACATGGGCTACCAAGGCCCTGGCTCCAATTCTCTCTAATACTCTGAAAGGCAGAGAGTAAAACATAAAACTCCATTACTGTATGTATACAACAGTTGCCACATGGAATGCAAATTGGGTTTTTGGCTTACCTATAGCCAATCTGATTAATATGATCTGTTTCCAAGAGCATTTTCCAGAGAAGACAAAGAAAGAGAGGCGGGGAGCCCTGCATAGAGAAGTGGGTAATAATGTCGTTTTCGTTGCTCATTGACTTCCACTTCCTATACTCCTCCTCCACATTTTTTTTCAGATTAAAACGGCTTTCCTGAGGCACATTATTTTGTTTGAAGAATGCCTAAAAAGAAGACCAGAAGTTTATTTTATTGGTTATAGTAGAAAGAGCACTGGGATGAAGCCTACTTGATCCCATTGTCTCAGGCCAAAATCTCTTTAATATGATAAGCAACTTCAGCAAAGTCTCAGGATGCAAAAATCACAGGCATACACCAATAACAGGCAAACAGAGAGCCAAATCATGAGCGAACACTCACTCACAATAGCCACAAACAGAATAAAATACCTAGGAATACAACTAACAAAGTGAAGGACCTCTTCAAGGAGAACTACAAACCACTACCCCAGGAAATAAGAGAGGACACAAACAAATGGAAAAACATTCCATGCTCATGGTTAGGAAGAATCAGTATCATGAAAATGGCCATACTGCCCAAAGTAATTTACAAATTCAGTGCTATCCCCAACAAGCTACCATTGACCTTCTTCACAGAGCTGGAAAAAAACCACCTTAAACTTCATATGGAAACAAAAAGGAGCCTGCATAGCCAAGACAATCCTAAGCAAAAAGAAACAAAGCTGGAGGCATCATGCTACCTGACTTCAAACTACACTATAAGGCTACAGTAACCAAAACAGCATGGTACTGGTACCAAAACACATATAGACCAATGGAACAGAACAGGGGCCTCAGAAGTAACACCACACATCTACAACCATTTGATCTTTAACAAACCTGACAAAAACAAGCAACAGGGAATGGATCCCCTGTTTAATAAATGGTGTTGGGAAAACTGGCTAGCCATGTGCAGAAAGCAGAAATTGGATGCATTTCTGACACCTTACACTAAAATTAACTCCAGATGGATTAAACACTTAAACATAAGACCTAACACCATAAAAACCTTAGAAGAAAATCTAGGCAATACCATTCAGGACACAAGCACAGGCAAGGACTTCATGACTAAAACACCAACAACAATGGCAACAAAAGCCAAAATAGACAAATGGGATCTAATTAAACTTAAGTGAACCAGCAACCAACAGAATGGGAAAAAAGTTTTGCAATCTACCCATCTGTCAAAGGGCTAATATCCAGAATCTACAAAGAACTAAAACAGATTTACAAGAAAAAAACAAACAACCCCATCAAAAAGTGGCTGAAGGATATGAACAGACACTTTTCAAAAGAAGACATTTATGCGGCCAACAAACATATGAAAAAATACTCATCAGCACTGGTCATTAGAGAAATGCAAATCAAAACTGCATTGAGATGCCATCTCACACCAGTTAGAATGACGATCATTAAAAAATCTAGAGACAACAGATGTTGGAGAGGATGTGGAGAATTAGGAACAATTTTATACTGTTGGTGGGAGTGTAAATTAGTTTAGCCATTGTGGAAGACAGTGTGGCAATTCCTCAAGGATCTAGAAATAGAAATCCTACTGACCCAGCAGTCCCATTACTAGGTATATACCCAAAGGATTATAAATCGTTCTATTATAAAGACACATGCACACGTATGTTCACTGCAGCACCATTTACAATAGCAAAGACCTGGAACCAACCAAAATGCCCATCGATGATAGACTGGACAGGGAAAATGTGGCACATATACACCATGGAATACTATGCAGCCATAGAAAAGGATGAGTTCATGTTCTTTGCACGGACATGGATGAATCTGGAAACCATCATTCTCAGCAAACTGACACAAAAGCAGAAAACCAAACACTGCATGTTTTCACTCGTAGGTGGGTGTTGAACAATGAGAACACAGATACAGGGAGGGGAACATCACACACTGGGGTCTGTTGGGGGATGGGTGTTAGGGGAGAGATTGTGGAGGGTGGGGAAAGTGGGGAGGGATAACATTGGGAGAAACACCTGATGTATGTGATGGGGAGATGGAGGCAGCAAACCACCATGGATGTGTATACCTATGTAACAATCCTGCAAGATTTGCACATCTGCCCCAGAACTTAAAAAAAGAAAAAGAAAGAGCACTGAATATGGAGCTAATAAACCAGTTCTAGACTTGATTTTGACATTAATAAACTCTAGGTGACCTTAATTCAGCAATTAAGGCCTGAATTTCTATATCTAGAAAATACATAAGCTTGACTAGATTATCTCCAAGATTCCTTTTCCTAGATTTCCTAAATGAAAATTCTAAGCAAGCCTGAATTCAAAGCTTCTTCAATCATCTGTTGATACTTCTGCCAATCTTAAAAAGAAAAAAAGAATGAAACGTCTCTACCCTTTGGCTACATATGTTAGTCTCTCCAAGGAAAATCCATTACACTAGCCTCAGAGTGTGGTCTCAACACGAGCAGTATCAGCATCATCTGGGTCTTATAAGAAATGCAAACTTCTCAGATCTTATCCCAGATTTACTGAATCAGAAGCTCTGTGGATGGGGGCCCAGCCCTCTGCAGCTTAGCAAGCCCTCCAGGTGATCTGGTAAATTTGAGGACCAAATGCTCTAGCCCTACCAGGAGTTATGAAAAGTGGATGTTCATCATGCCCAACATTTTTCCTGAAGACAGATGAGGTTTGCCTTCTGCCCTATTAGAAAAGCCAGGTTTACAGTTTTTCTGTGACTAAAAAAAAAAAATTCAGTTACATGTCATATACATGCACTCTGTGAAGCTCCATTACATTATACTTCTCCCCATTTCAGTTCTATGAGAGAGAAAAAATTTTGGGGGTACTATGTTAATTTTCATGAGATTCTAAAACCATTAACTATTTTTTTTCTCTTTTTCATTTTTATTTTTCTTCTCCTATTCTTCCTCCCCTTAAAACTGTTAACTAAGTTGAAACCATAATAATTAAATTTTTAGAAACATGTCCAGTCCCAGAGTAGGATGAAGAGCAACTTGAAAGATTTTGCAAGTAATGACTTTTTTTTTTCTAGAGACAGGCTCTGTCACCCAGGCTGTGGTGCAGTGGTGTGACCATAGTTCATGTAACGTTGAACTCCTGGGCTCAAGCCATCCCCTTTGCCTCAGCCTCCTGAGTAGTTAGGACTAGAAGCATGTGCCACCATGCCCAGGCCTAAATACTTTTTTAAATAAATAAAAGCTAATTTTATTTAGATGTCACCAAGACTCACTCTAGAACACCACTGTGAACGGGAAGAAGGATTTCATGTGTATTCACAAGTAATTCAGGACGAAATTACCTGTAGTGGGCCTGGAAAACAGCTCAGGGTGTGTGAAGCCCAATTATGAGGAGTGAAACTCATGATGGTCTGAAGTATGTCTTTACACCAAGTTCCCTGAATTGAATCAGAGCCTGTAAAAAAATCTAAACATAAACAAATAGATGTAATCCAGATATAAATGATTACATCCACAATTCATAAAAGATTATAGTGAAAATAATAATTATGTAAATAGAGAATTTCACTGCAGTGCATTCATTGCTTAATAGTTATATTCAGCTTGGAACCTAAATTTGCTTAGTTTATGAGTGATCTAGATGATCATATTAGAAAATATGAGACAATTTATGAAAAGATGACAAAATACATTTGGAATCTCTCTTTTTTTTGAGGTTGCAGAGTACCAGTGATAACAGTGGTACAGGCCCACCACTACTGTTCATTTACGCTGTCACTGATTTGGTAGTACTTCATTGGGCCAAGGGAATAAAATAAAGAAAGATGATTTTTTTGGTGAGTGAAATAATTACATAATGTAAGTATAAATCTCAGAATTGAAGAGGCTTATTTATGTAAAAGAACATTATTTACATAAATGTATTTGAGGTTGCCAAAATCAGTAACTATTTCTTTAAAACAGCAGTTCCCAAAGTGTGGTCTGCAGACCTCTGGAGGACTCCCCAATAGCCCTTCAAAGATTCAATGAGGTCAAATAATAATAAAAAGATATCTTCGGCTTCTTTGCTTGATATGAGCACTGATGGTGCAAAAGCAATGGTGGTAAAACTGCTGGTCCTAAGTACAAATCAAACAGTGGTGCCAGACTAGATGAAAAGGCTTTTCTCCACCACATGCACTCAGTGAAAGAAAGGGCCAATGTCAACCTTGACACCTATTTTTAATATCATATGTAACAACATGGGAAGCATGTGCCTCATGTTCCAAAGTTTGATGGCTGTCTTGAGGAAAAACACTTGTGTGACTGATTGAGCACTAAGTTAAATGAGCTGCTTTTTTTTTGAATTCCAATTTTACTTGAAAGAACATCTGACAGAAAACTATAGTTAGCTAGACTTAGGTATTTAGGCATTTTATTGAAAATAACAAAACGAACTTGTCACTTCAAGGAAAACAAATGATAGTATCTTTTACCAATGATAAAATTTGACCTTTTAAGTAAAAATGGAAATTTTGGAGAACCTGTATCTACTACCATGACATTAGCATTCTAAAACTTAGACTTTTCTAATAAACTTTGTAGTGATATCAACAAATGTAATTTTCTAATACTATATAACAAAATGTCAACATTTGCTAGATGTATGTAACTCAGTGAACCAATATTTTCAAAATGAACCAATATTTTCAAAATGAATAATTCATGATGTTACAAAACATGCATGGATTTTAAAATCTACTAAATGTACAAGACAGATGTACAGATTATCATGTAACAAAGTACATGAAGTTCACTGATAGGGTTTGGTTTCCACATCGCAGGAAACCTTTAAACAACTATCATTTTCCCAATTTTAGTGTGATGTCAGAAACATTCACAATTATTATCTGAAAAAGCTATTAAAATACTCCTCTCTTTCCAACCTCATCTGTGTGAGGCCACATTTTCACTTACTTCAACTAAAACTTCAATGGATTAAATGTCTAAGCAGATGAGAATTCAGCAGTCTTTCTTTACATCAGATATTGGAGAAGTAAAAATGTAAAACAATGGCAGCCCTTCTCACTAAAGCTATGCTTTAGAAAATATACTTTTTTTACAACATCGTATGTTAACATGTAATGTTTATTACTATCTTAAAACAAATTAATAAGTATTTTTTAACTTCTCTATTTTAATATCTAATAGAATAATAACCAGAGATATGATCCATATACACAAGAAACTCTTTGGGAATTTCAATTTTGTTTTTAAGAGTGTAAAGCAGTCCTGAGACCAAAAAGCTTAAAGAATTACTACTTTAAAATTATAGAAGATAGCTGAAAACTGATGCTCATTCCAGTTATTAATAGAATGATGGTATGCAAAAGAGCTTCCATAAATGAAATATTAAAGATATCAAAACAACTGGCTTTTTTTGAACTAATGAAAAGTATCTTTTCAGCATGTTATACCCATAGTAATTAGTAGAATCACAGAACACTTTAATTCATCTGTTTTTGTTTGTTTGTAGTCACAGATTAACTGTACCTGTTACATGAGTTGCTCTAGCCAAGGTCAATATCAAAGCTCGGTTCAGTTCTTCAGATTCTGCTGAGAGCACTGTTTTGGGATCACTAAGGAAGCGAGTAAACTGTGGTTGTACTTCTGAGCTACCTAATGCTGTTATGAGCCTGAGAGCAGTGCTCTCGACACTGAAAAGTGGGAGAATAAAAAGAAATGTGAAAAAGTTGTAATAAAATTTCAGAATTATGGAATTTAATTCTAAGGCTAATTACAATGGAAAAACATGCAAACTATGACCATCCCTTCTCTAATTAAAAAAAAAAAAAAAAAAAAAAAAACTTTTGTGTGAGAATAAGTGTGGCTTAATTTGTTTAAAAAAACCTAAAGTGTCCAATTTTATAGTGAAAATTGTGACATTTTTACAAATGTGAAAAAGATGGCTTGTCGCATATAGGACTAAAAAATTTCACCTGGACATATTACAGTTCAAAAATTATATTTTTCTATCTAAATATTTTAATTTAAAGCAACATCAACGTGACATGATACTTTAACCATAATCTGAAGTATACCTAAATCCAGCATTCTAAAGGGCTAAGTTATAACCTAATAATAAATACCCTGGAAGTACTAATTCTTGGTCCAAAGATCCTGAAGCAAGGACTCAACTATCTTAATCAGTTTCTATTTAAAGAGCTACACTCTGCTCCTGTACTAGAAATAAAATACTTTAGAAGCAGAAAGTTTGATGATAGATCAATAAAAAAAATTGCAAGATAAAGGATTAAGAACCTCATTTCCAACAAAATTTCTAATAAATCTTAAGTAAACATGGTCTCCAGTGAGCTCACCAAAGATGGAGCTGGTTCTGGTTTGTTTGTGCAACTGCAGCCAAAGTATGCAGATGACTCAGGAGCTGAACTCTGTAATGAGGCTGAATATGATGCATCCGGTAACTGAACATCTCAAGGAGTGTGTGTAAGATCCCCCAAGCATGTGATTTGAAAACAGTTGGCAAAAGCTGACCTGGAGGAAAAAGACAATTTAAGGTACCAATTATTAAAAGCTATGCATTAAAAGATGTTTGAAGAAAGTCACATTGAGCAAAATATAAGTAAAGATTTGATTGTGAAAATATACACGCACAAACACACATATATAGTCTCCATAATTTCTTATTTTCTACTTTAACAGAAAGGAAAAATTCAGATCCTAATTATAACATCAAGTTTGCTTTTTTTTTTTCCCCCCTGTAATTTGGCAAGCAATACTCATGTTTATCTGGAAAAATAAAATGAGACAAGATATGAAAAAAAAATCTTCTCAATTCTGTTATTTTTTAAATTATTTTTAGACAGTTAATGTTCCATACCTTTTGAAGTATGAGTTTCATTTTTTAATAAAAAAATTGTATTACACCTGCCCTTGTTTCCTCCTACCCCCAAGACAGTTTTATTCAACATTCAGTTATCTAAGAAGAATTACTGTGGTTAAAATTAAAACTATGCTGCATTGGTGAAAAGCTGGAATTACCATAAATCAGAAAAAATGTCTATATTAGAAAGTATCTATTATTTTGAGCTATATAATAACTAAGAGACATTATAATGTATCTTCTGCAATGTAGGAAAATTCCTTCTTTATTGCCAGTCAGCCTTAGTATGCACTGGAGGACAGCATTACTGCTTCGGGCAGAATCCACTTGAATGAGGACCATATCTACTCTGCTCACTGCATCCCAAGCAAGTAGCACATTAACCTTTTCTTACCGCTTTACTTAAAAATGCCACAAACCCCCTGACCCTCACACTTCCTATTCCTCTTTTTTTTGCTTTACTTTTCTCTATGACATGTATCATCTGACATATTGCATATTTCATTTATTTGCTTTAATGTCCCCCTCCATAAGCTCCATCATGGTGGTGACTTGTTCTCTGCTGTGCCCCCAGGACCTAGAAAAGTACCTTTTCAGTTAATGAATGGGTTAATAGTTATAAACACCACAAAGTCCTGTCTTACTGATAAATCCTTTGATGCCCAAAGACTCTATTTCCATATAGACCAATAAACGACTGTAAGTTTCCACTAGGGCTGGAGCCAAGGCCACACTGGATTTTGCATGAGCAAGTTTTATCACCCTGGTTGCAATGCTGTGAATAAGGCTGAGAAGAAAAAAGGGAAGAAAATAAAAATCCATATTTTTGACATAACCAACACAGGGGCTACTCTACTTAGAAGTAACTTAGTATACTTTTGAACTTAAATGATTCAAATGAAGTTGATCCATTTAACGTGTTTAAGTTGTGCAGGACCCTTGGTAAGGTTGCACCGCACAACCTGAGACTCACTCTGGTTTCTACAGTGCTTTCAATGTGCATATGGATTCCCCTGCTCATGGAAAAACAAACTGGGTTCAACTCCAAAGAGCAAAAAAAAAAAAAAAAAAAAAAGCAAAACAACAACTCCTAAGAGCATGCATGAAGGATTTTGGTCACTCAAATGATGCATAAAAATACATTTGGGAAATGAAATAACTTTGTCACAGATTTTACTTTAATAAATCACTGCGAAGACCCAAGTGTTAGGTTCTAATGGGGCTTTGCTCAAATCTGTTATATATGCAAGTGAAGCACATGTGTAATTCTATCACAATAGTTGTCATTTGAAAATGAGTATAGCTCTACTAGAACTGATGCTCCACTTGGAGGCTCAAAGACAAATTCTCTTTGGCCTATACAGTGTTTGTTTTAAAAGTTAAGCCAATACTTAAAAGCTGAAAGACTAGTAGGAAAATAATCTGGATTTCTAGCCCTTCTCAAAAATGTCAGAAGCTCTAGTGACACTGGTCCTCATACTTAACCATCCGTAAAAAAGAAAAGAATATGTGCAAAAAATTTTTATAATGCTTATCTCTCATGGAGAGATTATGACAATTACTTTCTTTGGGTTTGTTTATCCTAGAGTTCCTATGATATAAAATATTCACTTTTGTAATAAAATAAAGCTATTATTCTCTTAAATGTACCTGACCATAAAATAATATACAAAATCATGAAATAAAGGTTTATGCTATATTCTTAGCAATTCCCTGACAAGGAACCAAATTAATAAAAAGAACATACCTCATTTTGGCATGAACCGTCAATGAATCCAGGAGGTTCATAGGTAAGGGGGTAATAGATCCTGAAGCCATACAGTTTGTTCCAGGGAGAGGTATCCTCATAATTCCATTTCCATAAATAGTTTCCACCAGAGCTCCCATGGGTAATGTAAAACATTCTGAATTTGTAGAGTATGCATTGCATAATAGGGCAATCTTATAGTCATTCATCTGTAAACTTTTATTTCTCAGACTCTGCTGCAGGAACCTAAAAATTCACATTCCATTAAAAAGAAAAAATGAAAATAACTTCCATAATGTTAATTTGTATTTTTTAAAAGTTCAACTTTATGCAATTATTTATTAATGCTATCTTTGTTCCTATAGGTATTATAGTTTCTGTGTGAAAGGTAGAATGGGAACATGCACAGACGTTTGGGTAGCATTTGAGAAGAAAAATAATTTTAAATAAACAATTAATAGTTATCTGTTAAGTATGTACTACAAACATATAGAGCCACCATATTAGGCTAAGTTTCAGAGAATGAAGAAATAACTCACAAGTCCATGAACCAGGATTCTATTTATTATCTGTCTGTATAAACACAACAATATGTCTTCATGACAGATTATCACTATGAAAAGGTGGTTAAGGGATATCTCATAAAATGAAAACCAAATGAAATTATCAAGTCTGACTACCCTGCCATCTTCTATGAAGAGATATTAACTTTGGAAGAACTATTAAGGGCCATGCCAGCGAGATCAGTTCAATCAATCGTGGCAGCCCAGTGATGAGTGATATCTCAGTCAGCTCATGCTCAAGTTCCAAGCACTTGAGAAATTCTGAAACATTTTTATAGTTATAAAAATTGATATGCCTTCATTATATCAATAACTTTAAAGTATAACACACACAACTGAAGATCAGCCATGAAAATTAAAAAAAAAAAAAATACATATAAGCAAGACTAATATTGTAGCTGTTTCCTGATACAGGTACTGGTCAGATTCTCTTGCTATGACATATACATCAAGTATTCGCCCTTACCTCTAGTGGGTATGGGGAGATTTCCAAATTTCACACAGACACTGACACCAATATTAGTCTACAATCCACTATTAATTAAATGAGAAAATTAAAGATCAAGCAACAAATAACATACTCATGGTGAAGTCTTAAGGAATGAGGTATTGGAATCTGTAGCTTGGAGTTGTCATTTTGAGCTTTTCTATTGAGATGAATCCAAATGCAAGTCATTGCAAAGGCATGGGTTGATTGGGGTTTATTAATATCAGGAACTGGGATATACTGAAAAATAACAATTTGAAAAATAATACAAGAAAGAGAAGAATTAAATAATTATATGTATTTTAGTAATCAATTTCTGATATATCTCTTTTTAACATATCATATCTTACTTTAGCCCCAATAATTCAATAATACAAAACAGAAGATCTAACAGCCATAAAATTTTGAAACTATTACAAGATGCTCTATTTGGTGTTTTTATTTGCTAAGAAAGTAACACAAATCCACAGGTGCTTTGTCAAGCTATTCCTACAATCACAGAGCATTCTCAAACAAAAATCATTTTTTAATTTTTACTTTTTAAAAATTTAAACATATCATCATGAAATCTTACTAAATATGATAAGGTAACTAAAAACACAAGACTTTCTAAAAGTCTCAGAATAATTTTTAAGAACATATAAAAATCTAAGAAATATGCAATCTAAATGATTATTATTAAACGTATTGATTATTGATGGGTAAAATGATACTGATGTCTGGGATTTGCTTTAAAATTGTACAACATTGACAAAAAAGATAAAGAGGGAAGATGAAACAAGAGTATTTCTTGATGATGGTTATAACATGGTAGGTTTACTGTTCTATTCACTCTACTTTTTGTGTATGTTAAAAAATTTTCATAATAAGGTACTTTTAGAAAATGGCAATCATCAAAGTACCTCACATTTTACTCAAGTATCTTATATGATAAACACCCAGGAGACACACTGAGGTTCAACTGTCAAAAAAAACAGCTTTAGTGATTTCTAAAAATGTAGACCTACTTAGAATGTAGAGAAAGAGCTTGCTATACTTTGGATTCAATTGTGATTTGGCACAAACTTTAGAAATACTCACAAAACCACACTAAAATCCTTAAACATAATTATACATAATTTACTCGTCATGTTATGAATAGTTATTCAGTAAAGCTTACTTCTTTTTCTGGGTATAGCAAGTCGAAGAGCTTCATGACAGGGAGAAAATCAGCTAGTGCATTTTTCTGAATACTTCCAGAAATGAATTGCAGGAGAACCCACATAAGATGATCTCGGCCTTTAATCAGTCCTCGCCCTGCTAACTACAAAAGACGTTTAAATACATATGTATACAGTGTTACTTAAAGACATAAACAGAGGAAGATTTTGTTGTTGTTTGTTTTTTAAGGAGAAACCCTTGTTCTTGTTCTCAGAAAGTCAGCATCTCACTTTGGCATTTAGTAATTACTTATTCTCAATTCAAGACACACCATGCAAAGCCTGCTAAATTATTTTAATATTATATATAAATATTTCCTGCTCCCTGAAACAACTAAGCATACCAAAAATCCAATGTTGTAGAACATAATCAAGTTGATCATGTATGCAAGAGAATCAAGTTTAATATGGGATAATTCTTATTAAAAAAAATTCATCAAAATGTAGGGAATACGCTATCATACCAAAAGGATATATATATTTTTTAATTTGAAATTATCAAGGACTGGTTATCATAAAACATACTTCCTGGTTTTCTGTACATTTTGTTTATTTATTTATATTTTTAGAATAAGGATAGAGATGGGGTCTTGACATGTTGCCCAGGCTGGTCTTGAACTCCTAAACTCAAGCAATCCACCAGCCTCAGCCTCCCAAAGTGCTGGGATTACAGGAGCGAGCCACCTGGCCTGGCTGGTTTTCTGTACATTGTAACAGGAACTAATGGTGGTGGGAGGTAGGAGATAGTGGTTAAAAGGATTTTTAACAATTTTTGTGAAAAATTTTCTCCATGATAATCCATGCCATGGAGATGTTATATAAATCAACATTTATTTTATTCCCATTCAATATGTCTAAATTTTTTGACAAAAAGTGACTTTTCCCACAAACTTAAGTCTTCCACTTGTCTCCCTTTTTTGGATTCATCATCCTACCTTCTATTAATTCCCAGAGTAGGAACCACTGAGCAAGCCTAGACTACCATTATTTGCTGTCAGTCACCTAGTCCTGTTCCACCTCCGTACACCCGGTCTCCGGCTCCTCCTCTCTGTCCTGGTTTAGGCCTTCGCATCTTTCACCTAGCCCACTGCAGTCATCTCCCTTACCAATTTCCTTGCCTCTGGCTTTACACACACACAAAAAAACATAATTATATCTTAATAGTTGTCATAATGAAAGCACATTTCCCTGCAATACAAATAAAAGGGAATGGTCCCTAAGGTTACAGTGAGCCTCTGGCTTTGTCACCGTTAATCTCTACACCACTCTCTTCCTCCATGTGGCCATTAGCATTTTTCCAACTTGCATACAATGATGCCATTCCCCTCCGCATTGCCTCCAAAAGAAAATCTAAACTCCTTAGAACAGGCACGTGGCCATTCAAAGTTCTCCATGTCTGCCCTTGCTTTCCCGCTTTCCTTATCTCACCAATGACTTCCCTTTTAAAGTTTTTATTTCCAGTTTTCACATATCTCTATCCCTTTCTAAATGCTAGTCTTATTGCTAGGGAAACACTTTTCTGTCTTTTTCTCTTAGCAAGTTTCTATTCATCCTTCAAGTGTTTGCTTAAAGGCCTCTTTGATACAGCCATCCCTGATATCTCTAATACAGACCATTCCTTTTTTTTTTTTTTTTTTTGACATGGAGTCTCACTCTGTCACCAAGGCTGGCGTGCAGTAGTGTGATCTTGGTTCACTGCAACCTTAGGGACTATTTCCTTTTATTTGTATTGCAGGGAAATGTGCTTTCATTGTGACAACTATTAAGATATAATCATGTTGTCTGTGTGTGTGTGTGTGTGTGTGCGTGTGCGTGTGCGGATGTATATTTCCTCCTCTAGTGAGGTGCTCCTTGAGGATATTACGCTGCGTTTTCATCCTGTATCCCCTGGTACCTGCACTGGGAATACACAGAATGAATGAATGAATCCTGGCTTTATAGTGACAAGAAAGTAAAAAATTAAGGAATCGTAAAAGCAGTGAACAGGACAGAAATTAGGGCTGAAAACTTCTGCCAGTTCTTAAATCACTGGGGAATGTCCATAGCAGTCTAAAATATCCTAATCAACAGATGAAGTCACTCTGACCAAAAGATTTAGTACTTACCTTCTGATGAAGAGAAAGTACCATATGTGGAAAACTCGCAAACTGGAAAAGCACAAAGAAAATGAGCTGACTCGAGAGATGCTGCCACAGGAGTTGGCTTGTTCCCCCATCGTCAAACTTCTCTTCGGTCTCAGATCGCTCCATGGCATAAACAACCAGATCCACCAACTGGTCCTCCAGCACAGGGCAGCGCTGCTTGTGCTGTAGGGCAGAGATTAAATACAGTATTCCAAAAGCCTCTCCGTTAGTTTCAGAAGTTACCAGTTAATGGGCATTAATTGTAACAAGAGGCTGAGAAGCATGGAATGAAGTTGAACTTAAGAAGTTAAGGTTAGATTTAGTCTATTAAAGCTGCATTATGTTATATTATCATAGAGGATAAGTTTCATGAAAAAATTATTTTTTCAGGTTTCCCACAAAACAGACTTCCCATTAGCTTTGGACTTCCGCTATGGACATCACTTGTTTCAATTAGACAAAGGGCAATGCATAGTAGAAAATTCTGTTATTTATCCTTTGAAAAAAGATAACATTTTAAAGGGCATATGAAACAGGGATAGTAGTATTAATTTTGCAATCTAAATCAAAAGATGAAAACCCTGGATTTACAGGGATCAAATACTGATAGAACAAATAAAGCGGTTATGCGAATCTCTTTATTTTAAAGTAACCTCTACAAGTTTACACTAACTTTATATCCAAGGGTATATCTAAGTAGCTACCAGATTATTCAACGCCTGTTTTTCAATGTGTGGTATTGGTCCTGATACTGAAGTGGAAACTTCTTCCACGGGGGAAAAGAAATTGAACTCTGCTCTTACTTCTTGGAAGCCAAACATAATGCAGCTTTAATTTTAAATTAGACCACTTTAAAATCTAAAACAAGAAAAATAATTGAGTTTAAACACTAAAAATGAGAATGCAACTTCCCTTTCTAGAGGCAAAAAGATCTGTGCTTTTAAAAGTGATTTAAAAAATATACTTTTACCAAAAGAAATAAGCCATATTTAAGCCATTTTCATATTTCCTTTATAAATTCGTTATATGACTTAGTAGCAGGCAGTTGGAAGCCCTTCTGGTGAATGTAATTACTAACACCGATCTTTCCTCTAAACTTTAGATGTGATTCAGTCTTTTGCCATGAAAAAGGGATATGATTTTTTCAAATTTAGGGAAAAAAATGCAAAATGGGGACAAATTTGGAAATAAACAAGACATAATGAATAGCATCCCCTCTTTTGCATGCTCTTTGCCAGCTCCAAACTTGTAAAGCTCCAATATAGCTGCAGTTTTTCTTAAAGCATGCAAATAAAACAAACAAGTATCCAAATGATAAGCATCAATGGTTGTTTCATATTTTTTTCAAAAACACAATGCCATGACCACAGTTCAACCACATTACAGATTTACAAATAGCAATATTAACACCACCAGTTGAGACTACAGTACTTTTCCTCCAAATTTAATTATCATTATGAAGCAGAGCAAAGTGCAACAGACAACACTACAGACTATTTCTTAAATCAGCATGCAAAACTACTGTGTACAGGGCTTGAAATTCACTAGTTCTGCCAACCACCAACAACCTAAGAAATGTGTCAGACAACACAAATTTAGAGTGAGATCATTCAAAGTATACAGAGTCAGAAAAAATTGTGAAAAGAAGTAAAGCCAGGATTTCCAGTAGGAATTTTTCACTAGTGATGGGAATTTGCCTCTAGTTTGGAAACAGACAAATTTGTCATCTATTTCTCCATCCATAATGGTCTTCCATCAGTCTGCTTTAGGAAAAAAAGAGCAAACTAAATAAAATTGGTTTTTAGCACCTGAGTCACTTTAGAGTTTCCCTTTTTAGTATTAGCTATTTGTTTTGTTTTGTTTTTTTTAAACTGGATTTTCACCTACATATTATTAGGCATATAGTTATTGTCATACAGTTAATGATTTTTAAAGGAAAGCAAAAATATTAAGATTTTGACAAAGCAAGAACCACTAGGAAATTTACAGTTAAAGCTGATGGTCTTTCAATTTATGGCATGACTCAAGATTACCGTGAACTTTTCTGTCAAGAATTCAGTCAGTCAGGAATCTCTATAGTACCTAATGCTCTGGTACCTGATGGTAGCAGAATAACTATCAGGATTAACTACAAATTTCCCAGGTGTTTTTGGTTAAAGCCAAGGATATTTCTCAACTCAAGTTTAAAGACAGCTTAAATATGTTGCTTTATCTGCAAATTTTGGTAATATCAAAAAAGAAGGAAAAATCTGAGATACAAAATGATCTCTGCTGCTAACTCCTTCAGAACAATAAACTTTGCTTTAGTTTTCAATTATTTAAAGACAGGTACATTAAAATTAAGACTCTCTACTACATAGCAGGTGGTTTTATGAAGTGGAACAAACATTTGGAAAGCAGTTTCAGAATCTATGAATAAAAGTTAACTGTCAATCATTAGGCTAAGATAATTTCATAAACCAATGGATGCTATTCTTATGACTGTTCACATCTTGTTTTGTGAAAGCTTTGGTAAAATTAAGTCTTCAAAATACTGACATATAAAGTTAAATTTGTTAGTGTATATCATAACTATATGCATATTTGATTAATACCTGTTTTAAGAGTATTTAAACTCAATATTTTAACAATTCTATTTCTACATAGTAGCCCAAATTATACTGAAACTTCATTTAAAATTTTCAGCTTTGATAAAAGCTAAAAATCAGGCAAAAAACATTAATAGAAACATTAATATTAACCCCCAACCTATGCCCAATTCCTTCCACCACTATTTCAAATGGTCAATGATAGCGCTTTTCAGTCTTAGCATCTCATATCCTATATTGAGCGGCACTTGACACTATTCATGTACAGTTCTCATAATGCTTTTGCAGTGAAATTTTAGCATACTGTATTTAGGTGAGCTTAATTTTAAATTATTATTGCAGTGATGTAAATCAATTTTAAAATAATATCTATTTAGGAGAAGTTGGGAAGAAAAATTCCTTTCAATGCCATGTATCATATTCTTTGCTTTAACCAAGAAAATTACCAATAATCACAACAATTTCAAAGAGAAACTTAGTGATTAACATAAGATCAAATGAATGATAAATACTTCAGTGTCTCATAGTAGCCAGGAATCATACACCATCACGTAAGAGCCTGATGAGTGTATTTGTCTTGTAATGCTTGTATTTGGCAGAAAGAATACAAACTCCCAGGTAAGCACATAAAAACAAGATTTTTCCACTGTGAGTTTAAATCTAACACTCCACCTTGTCAGTTATGGAAATGGGCTATTTATGACTTTCTGAATATAACCAATGTTAGCATAAAATATAACCCAATTCCTACTGGAAAATGCAATATCAACAGCTCTTAAGGTTTCAAAAGCTGTAAGAAAATTATCACATTGCTAGAGAAAGGACAAGAAAGTATAGTGTAGGATGTAGTTCTGTAATGATAAAAGATGTGGTAAGATGACTTGGTGATCTTTAATCATATGCTTCTTATACGGTGTGTTCTTGTTTTCTAGTCTACTTTCCAGCAGGTAAAAATATCAAGTCAACTGAGCATATTATCTTCTATCTACACGTTCCCTAACTAAAGAGTTTTCTATAAAAACGATTACTGATGAATTGTGAATTTTTGACAATGTTTACACTACAGTGGGACCAATACTAATAATGTTCTGTCAGCATTTCCATTATAAACTTTATTTTTTATGGATTTATGTCTTAGTCATAAACTTTTTTTAGGTTGAAACTTGTTATCGAAATGATCAGATCAGAAATACTCTCAATTGTTTTGTCAATTTCTAGTTTGAGAAGAGCTGCCCCCCAACCAAAAGAAAAAAGCTTAGGATAGCAAAGGATATCTGGGGGAAGGTATTTGCAGCTCAAATGGCCATGGGTACATTTATCCACCAAACTGTAAAAAAACTGAGTCAAGTATGACTTAAAGTTCACTGTAAAAATTAGTTTTAAAACATAGCATGAAGCATTCTTTCAAAGTTAATTGAATACTTACCTCTAATTCAATGAAAGTTGATCAGAATTAATGACTTGGTATTTAAGATGTTAACTTGACAGATTATATGAGGTCACTGTCAGACACTCTACTGTGAAGCAGTTTCAGTTTCACATGTACAAAAGCTTGTCCAAACAAGGAAACTTGGCAAATTTTTCAGAAGAAAAAACTTAAAATAATAAAAGAGATACTGCTACTAGGGTGAGGTTTGGCATGCAAAGTTTCAACACTGAGCAAGTTTTATGGCCAAGCTATATGTCCTTAAAAATAGGGCTTTATAAATGGAAGCACTGGCACAACCTTCACTATAGTATTGCAAACAGTAACGCTATTTTATATAACCTAGACAAGAACGTCTTTTTAAAATCAAAAAGCTGGTCTATTTTAATATGTTGGGCTCAAAAAGTTTTAACAAAAATAGTTGGAACCACTATTTTGTTTAAAATATCAAAGGTGAAAAGTCCTGGAACAGACTTGGGACTATTAAGAGTTTGATTTATAAAGTTTGGCCACAGTGTTTTTCTCCCACCACAGGTGAGCTTCAGTTGAGAGGAGCTCACTCTAGGAGGAGGGCACTTCTGGCAAAGACTGACAAAGAAGGGTGTTTGTCAAGCAGGTGTGGGGTCACCTAAGAGTCTGACATTTCTGAGTCAATCCCCATGTTTCCAAAAAAGCCTTTCCTGTATAAAGTTTACCACTCCAACTTTTAAAAGCAGCATATCTCTATTAAAGTGCTTTTTTTTCCTCTTTTTTGTGTTATTTTTTAATTTGTTTTTGTTTTAAGGCAAAGTAACGTTAAGTATTTTTGTTGTTATTTTTCTTTATTTGTTTTAGTAGTCTGGAAAGATAAAGGCCACCACAAATCTTTCCATCTCTGAAAATTCCACCAGGCTAGCTTTAGCCCTAAAGTAGGAAAAAGTAAAATGGAGTGGGAAGGAAAAACAAACCATCAAAAAGCGACAGGCTTCATTGAGTGCCAGGTGTTGTCTCTTTGTTACCAAAAAGAAAAAAAAAAATGAAAAAAGGAAAAAAGAATATTAAAAAAAACAAACACCAAAAACAAAAACAAAAACAAAAACAATCCACCAAAAATAACTCTCATATCCCAAGAAGAAATCGGTTTTTAGTGGCCTTGGTCTCAGCATGGTCCTGCCAATTTCAAGCCCCGACCATACACGTATTCTCTAAATGGAATCAGTGGCTACAAAGCGGCCAGCGTATCGTTAGTCACAATACAACAGTAAGGTTGTGAACATACCTGAGCAATGTTCAAGGTCTAGAGCATTGGAGGATGGGCAGGACAAGACAGGACAGAACAAAAATAAAGGAAGAAAAAAAGAAAAGACAAAACAGTGACTATGAGGCCAGCCTCAAGGAACCCAGAGTCAGCACAAACCCTCCCACATGGTAAACCACCAAGAACAAGCAAACGTACACCAAAAAAAAAAAAAAAAAAAAGAACAAAAAAGAAAAAAATCAGCAAGAAGGCCACGCTGAAGATACCAGGGGTTATAAAAATAGACACCCAAACAACAAAAAGTCAAAAAATTATGTTTCAGTCATGTGTAGGTTTCTCTGGCAAAAGGTATACTTGAAACTGGCCTTATAGAAAAAAAAGCAATGCAAAATAAATCAACTTTAAAAATTTTTCTTTTTTAATTTAAACATTCTTAAAGCAATATATAAATGATAGGAATAATACATTGTTTAATAAACCATATATATTTTTTAAAATCACTAAATAGTTCTTAACTGTTTTGCTCAGTTAGCTATAGCAAAGAAAAGAGAGAAGAATAGTGCAGATTCTATGCAGAATTGACTAGGTTTCCAGCATAGTACAGTACCTGCTTATTTAAACCTAGCATATTGCAGACCATATCCCTGGAATAAGGCTGTTCCAATACATATCTCAACAAAGCAGTCTGTGGTTCAAATAGATCCTTTAAAGAAAATAAGAAAATCATTGCTTCAAGATCAATGTCAACATTAATCCAAATTATTAGAAATGAGATTTAAAAATCCTCTAAAGGCACTTGTTACCTTCACAGAGTAGGCAGTATCTAGTGGGAAAAAATCATAGAATTTTAGTGCTTATAGTTAATCTGTTCCCACCCATTTGCCTCATTTGACAACTGAGATGAAATGGCTTGCCCCAAGATCATACAGAGAGTAACAATAAAGATA
Source organism: Sapajus apella (assembly GCF_009761245.1). Lineage (NCBI taxonomy): Eukaryota > Metazoa > Chordata > Mammalia > Primates > Cebidae > Sapajus > Sapajus apella. Next base: position 18,424,028 of record NW_022436946.1, on the reverse strand, counting down.
ACACTAGAACCAGATCTTCCAATCCCCCTTCACCAGTGCACTTTCCACTATACTTTCCCTGAAAACGCAGAAGGTTTAAATTTTTTAAATTTTAGAGTCTCACTAATGCCAATTTATGTAGATTTTGTCTTAGGTGGTAATGTTTCCTAGACATAAAGAAGCATCATTAAGAATGTCTTTGCTTCCTTTCTGTTAAAACTTGACAAGTCAAGGCCAGGAGTGATAGCTCACACCTGTAATCCCAGCACTTTAGGAGGCAGAGGTGGGTGGATAACAAGGTCAGGAGTTCAAGACCAGCCTGACCAATATGTGAAACCCTGTCTCTACTAAAAATACAAAAATCAGCCAGACATGGTGGTGCGTGCCTGTCGCCCCAGTTACTCAGGAGGCTGAGGCAAGAGAATCACTTGAAGCTGGGAGGCGGAGGTTGCAGTGAGCCAAGATTGTGCCGCTGTACTCCAGACTGAGCAACAGAATGAGACTCTGTCTAAAAAAAAAAAAAAAAAAAAAAACCACTTGACAAGTCAATTTTTTAGAAGTCTTTCTAAGCATGTAAGTATACAATTTCTGATAGCAAAATTCAGTGTATAGTAAATAATACCAGGCCAGGCATAGTGGCTCATGTCTGCAATCCCAGCACTTTGGGAGGCCGAGGTAGGGGGATCTCTTGAGCCCAGGAGTTTGAGGCCAGCCTGGGCAATATGGAAAAACCCCATCTCAACAAAAAATACAAAAAACTTGCTGGGCATGGTGGCATGTGCCTGTAGTCCCAGCTACTCAGGAGGCTGAGATGGGGAGGATCACCTGAGCCTGAAAGGTTGAGGCTGCAGTGAGCCGTGATTGTGCCACTGTACTCCAGCCTGGGCGACAGAGTGAGAGCCTGACTTAAAAAACAATCAAACAAAAAATAATACTAGAAAGCGACTTTAAAAACAAAATCTTTTTCAGAGTTTTCCAAATGACAGGCTGAATGTTTATTCAATGTCTTGAATATAGACCAATCAATTCCCTATTTTCCTAGTAAGATTCAAAAAGCAGCTTTTTAGCTTAAAGCATATCAACTTTTTGATAAGTAGATGAAACAGTCATAAGCCTATTTATATTTGTTAATTTTGCTTGTCCATACTTAAAATATATTTTAAAATATTAATTTATATTTATTAAATATATTAATTTAGAAGAATTTCATTCTAGTTTATTCTAAATCTTCCACAATGCTAGATGGTTTCTGAGTCATCTAACAGCTTTCTAGGGCACATCGTTTTCATTTCTATCTATGTTGCTGGAGACATAGCATTTTGATGAAGTCAATGAAAAGTTTTTCTTCTTATAAACGTCAAATACTGTTTGCATAATGTTAGCCGATTTTTCAAAATGTCCCCTTAGGTAAATGAATGGATAGATAGAAACAAGAAAATCACTTTAGATACTGATTTTTAAGATAATCTTTAAAAGACTGTGCTACTGTAACTATGATGTAAAAACCTTAGAAACAGTTACTGCATTAAATTTCTTTTTTTTTTTTCTTTTAAACTCATTCCTATCAGCCAGTATCCTTCTCAATTCACTCCGTCTACCAGAATGGTCTTTGTTTACTGTTTCTTTCTTCATTTTAATAGTAAAATGTCTGGGAAAGGGGTGTGAGTACATAAGCATTCACTTCAATGTACTAGTTTTAAAGATTCTTAAAGACATTTTAAAACAGAATAACTAAAGTGACTGTTTTAAGAAGATGTTCTTATAGCAAGAGTTGACAATGTAGATATAACTGTAAAAAGAGCAACTAGACCCAAAAAATTTATCAGTCCAGTCAGCAAAACTGTTCACTAATGCAACAGTTTAGAAGGACTAGTGCCCCTTAAAGGGCATACCAACATTTCAGTGATTAGAAAAAACATACCATCTTCCCTTTAGAGTTAAGCTTAGAAATGTGACTTTAGATATAGTCACATTAGCCTTAAGTATCACCATAAGGAGGTAATTTTCTGCTCAGAAATGTAATTTAAGAAGAATGGAGACAATTTCTAAATACTCTCTTACAAGTGTAAACAAAAACACTATTTCCAAATCTGGAAGGACAAATAACTTGATAGCAAAGGTGTTAAGAGTGTAGATTCTGGAATTAGACTGAGTTCACATTAAAAAGCTTTACCACTTTTAAAATGTGGGGCCTTAATCAATGAATCAATTTTAAATTTCAGTTTTCCATTTAAAATTTCAGTTTCCCATCTCCAAATACTTTGCCAGAGGTGGACCACTGGAGCATAAACACCCACAACAGCATAAAACACAGGGTATATTTAGATAATAGAATAACAAGATAAACTATAAACTATCTTTAATTAAATATTTGCTTCTTGAGATTATGAAGCAACACTTTAGCATCACTCATCTTATAATGTAGGTTGAAGATTGTCAGATGGACTAAAAGTTCCATTATATATAGCAACATACCTTATCATATGGCAAAAGGCCTTTCAAAGGAAAACGAAGAGTTGCAGGATCCAGTTTCCATGAATTACAAATGGCACCCGAGTTATTTACAACTGGCAGAAGACTACAGCGACCTATATGTATTACAAAAATGTTTTTAAGTAAATGTGAACATAACAATACTTCACTTTAAAAATATTTAATGAACATATATGCTGAACTAGTTGGTGGTTCGGTTTTAAAATGGCTTAAAAAATGTTTCAATGAGACTGAAGTTTGGGAATTTTATTTTTAGCTCCGATAGTTGAAGACAATTTGTATGGGCTTTCCAAACTCGAAAATGTTGCATTTTGTCTAAATGTCTATGGCAGAGGTCAATCAACTATAATCCACCTGTCACTTGTTTTGTAAAATTGTATTGGAACACAACTGCTTTTGCCCTCCAACGACAGAGTTGAGTAGTTGCAACAGATTCTGTTGCCTATGAAGCTTAAAATATTTACTAGATGGCCCTTTACAGAAAAAGTTTAAGACCACTAGTCCAGTGTCAATATTATTAAACTTTATATTCCTAGAGGCCTTAGATGTCACATATGACTATCAACTCATATATCTAACTGCCTAACAAATATTGTCACCTGGATGTCCTACAAGCACTTCAAGCTTAACATGTCTCAAATTCAATTCATCATCCTTCTCAAACCTACTTTGTGGCCATAATTCACTACATGATATCAATATCCACTCAGTTATTAGTGTTTTATTAGCTGTATTAAAATGTCTTTCGAATCACCAAGAAACCCACTTTCTTTTTTTTCCCCCTCTGGTTGTATTTGATTATTTAGGTATAGATTCACTTTATTATTATTATTATACTATAAGTTCTGGGGTACATGTGCAGAACTTGAAGGATTGTTGCATAGGTATATACATGCCATGGTGGTTTGATGCCTCCATCCCCCCATCACCTAAATCAGGCATTTCTCCCAATGCTATTGCTCCCCAATCTCCCCACCCCCCACTATCCCTACCCTAGTTCCCCATCCCCAACAGACCCCAGTGTGTGATGTTCCTCTCTCTGTGTCCATGTGTTGGTTCAACACCCACCTATGAGTGAGAACATGCGTTGTTTGGTTTTCTGTTCTTGTGTCAGTTTGCTGAGAATAATGGTTTCCAGATTCATCCATGTCCCTGAAAAGGACATGAACTCACCCTTTTTTATGGCTGCATAGTATTCCATGGTGTATATGTGCTACATTTTCTTTATTCAGTCTATCATTGATGGGCATTTGGATTGGTTCCAGGTCTTTGCTATTGTAAACAGTGCCACAATGAACATACATGTACATGTGTCTTTATAATAGAGCAATTTATAATCCTTTAGGTATATAACCAGTAATGGGATTGCTGGGTCAAATGGTATTTCTATTTCTAGATCCTTGAGGAATAGCCATACTATCTTCCATAATAGTTAAATTAATTTACACTCCCACCAACAGTGTAAAAGTGCTCCTCACCCATTCCAGAGTTTATTTTTCCTCCTGTACTTGGCACACAAAGTAAGTGAAAACAAGTGAAAGGCATTATATTAAGCTCTTAGAGAGTCACCAAAATGACACATATTAAAAGACCATTCCTCAGCTTTGTTCAATAGTTAGATTACTAAAAATCAGGTACTATTTGGCATATTTAAAACTATAATCCTACCACAAATGGAGTTTATCCTTGCTGTGGGCCTGAAGGTATCCACAAAGTCTGATACCAGATTTCCAAGTAACTAAAGAGAGAGAGAGGAAATCAAAAAAATAAGTATAAAAAGAAAATTGAAACTGCCCCTGAAATACAGTGATCATTTACATAAAATGAGATAGTATATGTAAAGATTAGTACAATGTCCGGCACATGATAATTGTTTAAAGGTTAGCTCCCTTTTGTTTCCTTCTAAAAAATCACTTACCAGTTCATGTGTCCCTGAATTAAACCAACTCACACCACCATATCCTTAGCTATATGATGAAGCTGAGCATATTTTATCACATGGCATATAAATTGTCTCAATGGAAATGCAGAGAAATAAAAGAAATACATTGTGATTAAAAATATATGTATTATCTAAGGATAAAAGTCATCATTTAAAAAATAAGCACACAAAAATAAGATTAATATAACTGTTTTTGATAAAATACCCTTTTTTTTGATACAGGGTCTCATTCTGTTGCCGAAGCTGGAGTACAGTGGCGTGATCACAGCTCACTGCAGCCTCAAACTCCTGGTTTCAAGTAATCCTCCTGCCTCAGCTCCTTTGTAGCTGGGGCTACAGGCATATGTTACTATGCCTGGCTAATGTGTGTGCTTTTTAAAAATGTTTTGTAGAGACGGAGTCTTGTTATGTTACCCAGATTGGTCTTGAACTCTTGTCCCCAAATCATCTTCCCACCTTAGCCTCCTAAAGTGCTGGGATTACAAGTGTGAGTCACTAAGCCAAGCCAAAAATTTATATTAAAAATTCAGGAAATATAAAATTTACCCAATGTGGAAGTTTGCCTTCAGGATACAGTTTCCTGATCTCTGTGACTGCAAAATAGGCTGGTAATAAGCAGGCATTTCTTTCCAATATATATGCTATTACCTAAGAAAAATAAAAAGGCAACATTATTCTTGACTAGTCCTATATAGAAGCCCTTTATTTTTATTTATTATCATTGTTATTATTATTATTTGAAACAGGGTCTTGCTCTGTTGCTCAGGCTTGGAGTGCAGTGGCGCAATCATGGCTCACTACATCTTCAACCTCTGGGGCTCCAGTGGTGTTCCCACCTCATCCTACAGAGTAGCTGGGACTACAGGTACATGCCACCAGGCCCAGATAACTTTTTAATTTTTTGTAAAGACAGGGTCTCCCTAAAATGTTCTAGCTGGTCTCCAACTCTGGGCTCAAATGAGCCTTCCACCTCGGCCTCCCAAAGCACTGGGATTATAGACATGAGCGACTGCATCTGACCCACATGAGCCTTTTAAATACAACAATGACAAAAATAACTAAAAGGATATTAAAAAGTAGAGATGTTACTTTCTGAGAGAGATGTTGGTCAAAGAACACAATTTCAGTTCAAAAAGAGGAACAAGTTCAAGAGATATACTGTACATTATGGTGACTATGGTTAATAACGACATAGCGTATACTTCAAAATTGCTAACAGAGTAGATTTTAAGTGTTAACATTTAAAAAAAAAAGTATATGAGGTAACCTATATGTTAAATAGCCTGATTTAGCCACTCCACAATGTATATATATACACAGACAATTGCTACTTGTCAATTAAAATAAAACGTAGAGATATTATTTTGTGGATTTATTGGGTTTCAACTGTAGCATAAAAGAATACATATGTAAAAAATATCCAAAAGTAAAGATTAATAAACAGTGGAATGGATTGTTCATGGTTAGTAAAGAACCTTGAACATGCTTTAAATATTGGCACACTTACATGGGAGAGCAACAGACCAACGTAACAATTCTTGCAATACTAGTTACAAAGTACAAAGATCTTTTAAGTGGTCCATATGCTGAGGTCTAGTAATGGTTTAAGCTATTTTAATTTCTATACCATTGTTTTCCTAATTTAAAACCATGAATTAAAATTTAAAACATCCTTCTGAAAGATAAGGGAATTAGCATCTTTTAAAATAGAAGTGATTTTTTTTTTTGGTAGAAGAAATAGAGCATCTTACAAAATATCGTAAGTATTAAAAGCACAGACCTAAACAAAGCTAGACTTTTTTGAGGTTATGATCAATGAATTTCAGACATGTCTAAATTACCTCTCTTGCTGCCAGAAGCTGCTGTACAACAGCAGAGCTCACTGTATTAGGAATTGTCAAAATTTTCTCCAAAATCACCTTTAAGAGATCTCGAACACCCTGATATAAGAAAAAAGACATGGGTTAAAATTAAGCAGTGTCTAGTGTGTTAGCTAAAACATACAAAGGTTTCAGGGTTATAGATACCTTCAAAGTCACATCCTTAAATTTGCTGAATCAGAATTACTATTTAAGTCCCTAACATTAACTCAAGAGAAGAGTAATGTTCCAAAACAGAATTCTAAACATTGTCTTACAATACAATGAACAAAGAAAGTCATTATACAGTTGGTCAAGCTTTTTTGGTCCTTATAATATTAGAAGGGTTTCCATTGTTATAAGGGTCAAAAACCTTAATTTATACATACAGACAGAAATATATTGGAACAGGACTTTAAAGCACTCTGAAGACTTGAATAACAAGATTAAACTTTTTGGTAGATGACTCTTTGTGCTCACTCCCTTTTGTGCTAGGATTACAGGTGTGAGCTACTGTGACTGGCCTATTCTCCCTTCTCATCCATCACATACCTTAATCTCTCAAGGATATCCAAGACTATTCTGTTAATCATCTCCACATATCTAATACCAGTTACATTAATCTGATATATATAGAAAAAATTCCATTCAACATACATTTATTATGAACTATGCAACCAAGCTTATAAAAGACATAACATATACATAAAAGTGCAATTATAAAGTACCATTCAAATAAGAAGGCAAAAATTGCTTAAGTCTGAGTAGAGGAAATAATCAGCAAAACTTCTTAGAGTTAACTGTGTGATAAATCATGATTTATGTTAAGTCATTTCAGATTAGAGAAAATGCAGAAATAAAGCACAGGGTCAGGTACTGGGTAATTCTTGGAAAAAGGACAAGAACAAAAGTCTCCTGAAAATGCAGAATGCTTTTGTAGCTATGGAGTCCCTAAGCCATTTATGAGACAAAATTAGAAAGTGTATATTGTTTTGGTCAAGAACACAAAGTGCTGAACATTTTAGTTAAGGAAAAACCCACGTCCAAGGGAGGTCAAGTTAGAGGTAAAGCAGGTCTTGCTTCCTTCATCAGTGATGCCTCCATCCCTTCTCAGTTCCACACACCCCTCCTCTGTGCTCTTCCATTTGAAGAGATGCTAACATCACAATACTTACAGCATGAAGGAATACAGATTCTGCTCTGTGACTTCCCTAGTTTTCATAAAAATATGTCAGCCACCTATATATATAAGAATGTTGAGAGGGGAGTAGAGGAGCCATGGGAACACTGAATAATTTTAAATCTCTCCAGGAAATATACCACAATAGACAGATTTTGTAAATGCTTCCACATTATTTCTCTCACCTGAAAGTAAGATTTGCACACCGAAAAATCAATCACATCTGAAAGCAATCACTATTTATAATGAGAAAAATATACCTTGTAATCCACTCCCCCAATTATTTTCCGAACCAGCTTAAATGTTAAGGCCCAAAGCTGTGTTCTTTCCCATTCAAGAGTGTCTGAGTTTATCAGGGATTCACAAACCAGCCTATAAAAAAGAAACAGCCATTCCAGTTACCAGACAGAATTTTCCAAGTTCTCTAACAGCCACTGATAAGGTTTGGCTGTGTCCTCACACAAATCTCATCTTGAATTATAGTTCCCATAATCCCCATGTGTCATGAGAAAAACCAGGTGGAGATAATTAAATCATGGGGGCAGTTTCCCCCATTCTGTTCTCATGACAGTGAGTTCTCACAAGATCTAATGGTTTTATATGGGGCTTCTCCCTTTGCTGGACACTCATTCTCTTTCCGGCCACCCTGTGATGAGGTGCGTTCTGCCATGACTGTAAGTTTCCTGAGGCCTCCCCAGCCATGCTGAACTGTGAGTCAATTAAACCTCTTTCCTTTACCAACTACCCAGTCTCGGATATGTCTTTGTTAGCAGCATGAGACAGACTAATACACTTACAATCTGTGAACTGAGTATTATATTTATCATAGCAAGTATTTTTCATAAAAGTGCATTATTACTTAAGCATACTTATGTGTAGCATTTAACACATTTTACTTTTATAAAAGATCAAAAACAAAGAACTAAATAATATTCATTATGCTATATTTTTACTAGAAAGAAGTCTATTTAAAGTTTTCAGTTACATGTTTACCATCTATCACCTTGGATTTTTCCAAGAGGGTGGCAAGATTTTTGATCCCACATTTTCTAAGTGTGACACTGACATTTCTCCCAAGGAGGGGTGGAGGAAGGTCTGTGTTATCTCCTTGTAGATCTGAGAAGGCCTAAGACTATGGCCAAAAGGATGCAGTATGACTTCCATGATCAGGTGAGAAAATTTCTGTCTAGTCTTCTTTTATACACTTGCTGTTAGACTCCACCATGAGGTGAGACAGTCGAAGCTACAAGGCAAAGGCCTGTGTAGGTTCTGGCTAATAATCCCAGCTGAGGTTCCAGATGACAGCCAGGAACCAACCACCAGGTATCTAAGTGGGTAAGCTTTTGCCATGCTCCAGTGCCAGCTACATCAATTGCCATCATTAAGACTTTGAGGGAAAAGTGCCTCATTAGCCCAGTCAACTACAAAGACCAAGAATAATAATTTTAAAACCTGAGTATTATTGTTTTAAGCCATTAGGTGTTGAGGTTGTAAAGCAAAAGTAAAGTGTTACAAACTAATCAAAATGATTAATCTTAGCCCCTGGGCAAAAAGGCACCTAGTTTTGAGCTTACAAGCATTATCTAATTCAAAGACAATTACTCCTAGAAACTAAAACCTGAGGTATTATATAAAGGATTATTTAATGAACCTCACTGTCTTCTTCATTCTCTTATCTTTTTACAACAACAACCTGAACCAATTTTCAATCACGTATAGAAAAGAAAATGCTTCAGATTGTTCACACCCATTAAACATACCTGGGTGGAAGGAGACCAGTCTCAACTGCCATTGCTAAGCAGTCATAAAGGAAAGAAATTCTTTTAGGACTATGCTGACCATGAATAAATTTAACAATCCACTGGATACATTGTTCATGAGACTCCTGGAAAATTAGAGAATGATTTTATTTGGGGTCTAAAGTTACATTTTTATAACAAATAGTTGTTACTACAACTCAAAGTATACCAATACTATGAATGAAATATTTCACTATGAACATCTGTACATAAAAATAATTTTTTAAAAAGCAAAATAAAAAATCAGATTTAGTATTTGTCACATTAAGCTTAAAATTTTGCAATTATATAGATAAAATGCCACCATTTTTATTACATGGGACCTTCAAAAGTAGTAATTAACTACTAATTAACATATTAATGGTCAACAGAAAACTCTTAACACAGATTGTTGCAAGGCATTGTAAACAGTGCCCTTTATGGTATATATAAACATTACTATCACTGGGGGTAAAATTCATTATGGATCAGTATGTATCAGCCTTAAGTCAATCTAATGCCTAAGAGCCCAAACAAGAGCCCACTATGAATACAATGACATGCCACATTTCTAGACTTGCAAAACTTTAAATATGCTGCCCCAATGTTGTGCCCATATCAAAGTTTGTCTTCTAGCATATCTCCAAGAAGGCCCTATAATGTTCTGCTTCTCTGCATGACCACTGCTCTCATACATACTTCTATTGTGGCACATATAACAATGATTATGAAATACCTATTTTCTTCGTTTCTCCATGAGAAGGCCACACCGTAATTCATAAAGTGTTTAATGAACTTTTAAAAAAATGTTGCAAAGATGTTCAACATCACTGAGAGAAATGCAAAATAAAACTATTCTGAGATAAAATTTCTCATGTTTTTGATTGGCAAAGATCAAAAAGCTTAACACTCTATTGTGAGGTTATAAGCAAAATATACTCTCAAACACTGCTACTGGAAGTATAAACTGGTATAACCCTTATGGAAAATTTAAGAATTTCTATAAAAACTACAAACAGATACGGCCTTTGATTCAGCAATAATATTTCTAGGAATTTATCCTATTTCTCACGCACAATATTATTCATCACAGCATTGGATAAATTAGAAAAAGTAAGAAGAAACTTAAAAGTCAGTAGAGGATTGGTTAAATGGAGGAAGGTACAGCCATACAACAAAATATTATGCTGCCATTAAAAAAAAAAAGTAGGAAAGGAAGGAACAAGTAACTCTTGGACTAATAGGGAATTACCTTCAGATTATTAAGAGAAAAAAGCAAAGTACTAATTAATGAACAGTGTATATATGATCATTCTATAAAAATGTTTCTATATGCATAAAATACTTCTGGAAGAAAATATAACCTGGGGAAACTGGCTGCAGACAGAAAAAAGAACAGGTAAGAGAGGGGAAGGAGACTAATTATTGGATCCACCCTTTTATACTTGTGCATTCTGCACCATATGAATATATTACCTATTAGAAAATAATTAAACAAAAGGTTAAAACATGACTGTATTGAGATTATATGACCCGTGTCTGAGTGGCAAATCTTATCACCAGTGGTCGACATGCAAACAGTTCTCATTTCCCTACCTATAGTGCACCATGACAAGGTAATGTGTTTGAGGGTGACATATTTTGTCTTTTTCATAGATACATTTTCTGGTAGCTGTTCTTTGTTACTTTTACAGTTTGTTTCCTCATTTTTACTATAATATCTTCCTATCCTTATAATAGAATCTTGGTATTCCTATTATAGCATCTTTGCATCAACACTGTGCCAATTCCTTTATTTAGTTAAAAAAAACAAAACAAAACACCTGTAATCTGTTTCTTTTACAAGTAAAGCTTAACACATCTGTTTCCAAGTGTACCAAATAAATCCGAATAGGATGAAAATGGTCTTAAATAAGCTAACATAGAGGAGGCTACTTTTTTTTCTTTTTAACATCTCACACTGTGCAGTATAAACGACTTCTTAACGTAAGTTTTCCACTGAAATGTACAAATTAAAACAGATGGAAACCAGAATAAAAAAATGATGACAATTTTATTTCTCCCTTCTCAGGAAGATCTTAAGAGCAACATCAACGTTAATGTTAAAAATTAAAAAATAATTTAAAAAGAAGGGGCCAAAAGTCATCAGCTGAATGTATTAAAAATGAAGTGCTCACCTGAGAAAGACCACCCCAAAACTGTCTGAAGGCCCCCAAACAGCTAATTAGTTTTGTTTTCTCATCTTCAGGGGTATCCATAAACATGCTAAAAAAAAAAAAATTACATTAGCTGTCACTCGTTTTAAAAAGGTAATTACACACAATCAGAACAGTGGCTCTTATAACCCTCCAACACGAAACTAAGTGAAATCTGACAGATAACAATCATGTAAAAACACAAAAATCCGCCACGCATACACTCACCCAGGAAAAGCCTCTTCTATAACTTCCGTTTTCTGTAGAAAATAAAAATATAAACAATGTTTAAAAAGGGCCTCCCTTAGCGAGGTATTTACAATGTAACCCAGGGCAAGTCACCTTCATCAGCTCTGAAACTACCAATACCTGTCTGGCCTGTCATTGTATCAATTTCAAAGGATACAAAGAACTTGACAGCAGTTTGAGAATCACTGACCCCCGCCCGCATACAACATCGGTGTCAAAACAAGGGGATACAAAGGCAGGCGTGAGAGGAGGTTGCCCAGGCCAGTTTCCTTGGTCGGCTGCCCCCGCGTCTCCCCATCCCTGGGCCGCAGTCCTGGATGCCCGGCAGCTGAACTCACCACCACCTCCTCGAAAATGCTCTGTAGTTGCGTCTCCATCTGTACTATCACCCCGGCCTTTCCCGGGTGTCGGGAAAGGCCCAAGTCAGACCCGAGCTCTGGGAAGAAAGAAGCAGAGGGGCGGAAACCTCCGGAGGAAACCGTAGCTCCCCAGAGTCGCTTCCCTCCCGCAGCGCTTTACCAAGAGCGTTCCCTCCGGAGCCTAGCCAACAGCAGGAACCTGTACGGAAGACGTGAAAAGCCCGGTGCGCGCTGTTTACAAACCCCGCTGAAACCAGCGGTGCCGCCAGATGGTTCCGTCTCTGGAGAAGGGCGGTCCGCAAGCCGGACGAGAGCGCCCCCAAACGGAACCTCGAGCCCAGGTTTCACGGAGGCGTCGTTGACCGTAGGCCGCCACCTCCCGGCTGGAGAGGGAGTTGCTTCCTGCTCGAGGCTAACCTGTGTGCAGACTGGGAAATAAAAAGCTTGGAACCCAGAGGCTGCAGCCTTCGGAAAACGCTGGAGCGGCAGCGGGCACCAAGCTAATGTCTGCGAGCTCACCCTAGCCTCCCAAGTAACTGGGACCACAAGCTTGGGCTACCATGCTCGACTAATTTTTGTAGTTTTTGTAGAGACGGGTTTTTGCCTTGTTGAGCAGGCTGGTCTTGAACTCCTGGACTCAAGCAATCTGCCTGCCTCAGCCTCCCAAAGTGCTAGGATTACAGGCATAAGCTACCGTGCCTGGGCCAAAATTTCTTAAAGAATGATGAGAAGCTTGAAGGCATTCCCACTGGCCATATCAGAGACAATATGAGTATCAAAATGACAAATAATGCATTACAACCCATTAAATAAAATAGAAAACCATGAGTCCACAAAGCTGGGAAGAAATAGGTGAATACATTAAACTTTTGATGAGAAATTATATAGTCATACAGCTTCAGTGTAACTCCACAGAGAATACTTATTAATTAAAAAGGACAAAAAGTAACTTTGTGACCAAGAAGCCCAGCAGCTATCATTTCAATCAAGTGAGCAAAATGAATATCATCAGTAATAGGAGACACTGAAACCACACACCAGCCTGTTAGGATGTGATAAGAAGACTACAACATAACATCCATTTTTCTGCCACAGTTGCATAACCTGAATCTAATCACAAGGAAAAATAAAACAAAACCTAAGAGATGTTCTACAAAACAACTGGTCTGTAACATTCAAAAGTGTAAGCCCAAAAAGTCAAGTACTGACTAAGAAATTCTTCCAGAATGAGGAAGGAACTGTTCCATGGCAAGTACAGGGAAAACATGTTTTTGAACATAAACCTTTTCCAAAAATAAGCCAGGTGGCTGAGGAAGGCAGATCACCTTAGCTCAGGAGTTTAAGACCAGCCAGGTCAACATAGTGAAACCCCATCTCTACTAAAAATATAAAAATTAGTGGGCACAGTGGTGTACACCTGTAGCCCCAGCTACTTGGGAGGCTGAGGCATGAAAATCTCTTGAACCCACGAGGCAGGGGTTGCAGTGAGCTGAGCTGAGACTGCACCATACTCCAGCATGGGAGACAGAGTAAGACCCCATCTCAAAAAAAAAAGGGTGGGGGGTGACAACTGAACGGGATCTGAAGATTTGATGGTAGATATACATTAATGTTAATCCCCTGATTTTGATGGTAATATTGTGGTTATGTAGGAAAATGTCTTTATTTATACAATATGTACCAACTGACCAGATGCGGTGGCTCACCCCCGTAATCCTAGCACTTTGCGAGGCCAAGGTGGTAGAGTCCCTTGAAGCCAGGTGTTCAAGACCAGCCTGGTCAACATAGTGAGACCCCATCTCTATTTGTAGAGTAATTTTTTTAAAAAATATTTTTTTAAAAAGAATACGTACAAACTGCAGGAAGGAGGATGTGAAACCAGAGTTTCTCCCTGAACTCTAAAATAGTTCAGAAAGAAAATTGTCCTTTGCATTGATACCTCCAGCTTTTCTGCTGGTTTCCAATTATTTCAACATTTAAAAAATTAGTGAAAGTAAAGCAACAAACACAAAATAAAGAAAGAAACCCAGCCAGTTGCAGTGGCTCACACCTGTAATTCCAACACTTGAGAGGCAGAGGCAGGAGGATGACTTGAGCCTGGAAGTTTGAAACCAGCCTAGGCAATACAGTGAGACCCTGTCTTTGTGAAGAAAAATTTGAAAATTAAAAAATAACTGAAACAAACTTCATTTGCAAATAAGAATAAGACTAATAAAGAAAGCCAGCACATCCCTTCAAATACTTGAATTTGAAAGCTGGTTTTCTCCAAACCAATTCTTAGTGACAAGAATGAGGTGGCTCTGTTAATTTTGTTATGGCATAACCAAGGACCAGTCAGTTCAGTTTATATATTTCTGTAAATCTTTAGCCTGGTATTTCTATAAAATGGTTTATACTTTTCTCAGAAGAAAATATCAAACCACTGCGATGATCACTAGAATGAAAAGAGAACATACCAAAAAAAAAAAAGGACTGGTTGAAGATACGCTTGAATGAGCAGCATATCAATTGTCCTAGCAGTCCTCAGAAATGACCAAGGCTTCGTCAGAAAGAATAATTAACTACCTGGAGCAGCTAAAAGCAGATCAAGCAAAGGGTGAGGAAGAAGGGAAGCAAAAGTAAAAAAGTGTGCTAAATCAAACCAGTGCTATTAGATTGGTTCAAGGTAGAGGCTCCTTGTGGGTGATACGGAATGGCTTGGCTCTCCAGCTAAACTCCACTCTCAAGCCTGGAACCCCAGCTCTAAGTGAAAACAGCTGAACTGTTTTCCCACCCAAATGGTTGCTTTTTTGGCCCGCCCCGCCCCCATCCTTGCCCACGAAAAGATTTTGGCTAGCAGAGCAATACAAGCAGCTGATGCAAGTGGTCACGGATGCAAGCTGCTGAACATCAGAAATACATGGAGCTGAGCATCGGAGACAATAGCTAGACCTGGTTAACTTCAGATGGGTCGGCGTCAGGGAAAGATCACCTTCTTCCTGCACCATCCCCTTTCCAATTCCGCATCCTGCTGAGAGCCACTTTTATTGCCCAATAAAACCCTCTGCATACACTACCCTTCATACTCTGCATACACTACCTGATTCTTCCTGGACACTGAATTATCAAAAAGGGCAGGTGCAGGACACCCTGACCCTTCAGTGAGCTGTAAATGCTTAGCCATCCACAGACTGCAGGCTGAGTGAAACGAGCCACCCGAGTTCCTGCCCATAAAGGGGGCTGAGGTCAAGGGAATTATCCCATCTCATTGGGCCTAGAAGCCAAGTCAGAAGTTTTAGGAAACAAGCAGAGGCAGAAAGAGGGTAGAGGTGGCTAGCAGGACTGGAACAAAATGAGAGCACCTACTTTGTCTCTTGAAAAAAGCTGATTATCTTCGGATCATTGTTAGAGCTGCTGGCCTGACAAAAAGTGGGCTCAACCTTACTCTGGAGAATGAGGCCAGGTTACACACCTTTCAGACCTGTGGGGCCCTGGAAGCCAGGATGAGTAGTCTAAGTTGACAGCAAATGAGTTGATTGCTTGGGCTGGTAAATAATAAACTGATCTATGAGAAAGACAGGAAAAAGAAAACAACACTTGGTTTAGAAGAAATACTGGTTTGGATTTGAGGGTCAGGGGATATACCTACCTCCCTAGTGGAACTCTAATGGGAAGCTGGAAACCCTGGATGCTGAAGATGGAGATAAAGCAGCTTAGGGCTTTTGGAGGATGTGAGTAGAGAGTAGGGAAGCACTCAGCATATGCCATCAGCATGTAAGTAACTTAAGGGCATCCGTATCTTTAGGTTTTCTATTCCAAATTCTAGTATAATGCCTCACCTATGGTAGGAGGTTAATAAACATGTTTGGAATAAATGAATGAATGAATTTAAAAAATCTATGAACTAACATCGAAATTGAAAAATAACCTGGGTTCTGAAATGAAAATTTCATTGGTTAAGATCACAAAAATCCCATTGGCTAAGGGATCAGGGTTCAGTGGTTTTAAAGAGGGCAACTGTATTAGGCAGAGTTCTCCAGAGAAACAGAACCAATAGGATTATACATATATTTCATGTGGAGATATAGAGAGATATTATATTACCAGTCAGGGAGGCTTACCAGAGCCTTGGTGCCCAGAGATTTTATTGGGGCACCATCATGTAAGTGTGGTTCACTGTCCATATTGCTGAGTTGTTTTCCATTCCCTCCAGAGGTGAAGCTGATACCTCACGACCCAACCACACACAAGACCAAATCACATTGTTGGCCTTTCAAGATCCTCAGGCAAGCCAAAACACGTATTCATGCCCATACCAAATCCCCTCATTCCGAAGCATATTGTTAGGCTATCTGGATACAACCAAGATAGCCAAGACTTCCAATCAAACAGAAACACTTCTATTAAGGGTGACATTCCAAGTCAAGGGCAAAGGCTGGATCTCTTTTTGGTCAAAGGTAAACTGCTTTTGTCTGCTTTTTGTTTTGTTTTGGCTTGGTTTAGACAGGGCCTCTCTCTGTTGCCAAGCCTGGGGTGCAGTGACGCCATCATGGCTCACTGTAATCTTGAACCCCTGGGTTCAAGGGATCCTCCTGCCTCAGACTCCTGAATAGCTAGGACTACAGGTGCGTGCCACCACACCTGGCTAATTTTAAAAAAAGATTTTTTTAGAGATTGGGCCTCACTGTGTTCTCCAGGCTGGTCTCAAACTCCTGGGCTCAAGTGATCCTCCTGCCTCAGCCTCCCAAAGCACTGGGATTATAGGTGTGAGCCACTGCAGCAGGCCTAAAGGTAAAAGTTTTATGGGGTCACACAATACTCATCACTGTATAGCTTCCCATACACCTCCTCCCACTCTCCAACACATACACAAATGCTGAGCTGGTTAGATGACGTTCCTTTGTAGGGTTACCTTAAATGACTTCCCAATAATATTCTTCCCAGCATCATATCTATCAGAATAAGTTCCTCTTTAACTGTATGCATTAAACAAAGCTTAAATTTCTCTTTTTTTTTTTTTTTTTTTTTTTGAGACGGAGTTTCGCTCTTGTTACCCAGGCTGGAGTGCAATGGCGCAATCTCGGCTCACCGCAACCTCCGCCTCCTGGGTTCAGGCAATTCTCCTGCCTCAGCCTCCCGAGTAACTGGGACTACAGGCATGCGCCACCATGCCCAGCTGATTTTTTGTATTTTTAGTAGAGACGGGGTTTCACCATGTTGACCAGGATGGTCTCGATCTCTTGACCTCGTGATCCACCCGCCTCGGCCTCCCAAAGTACTGGGATTACAGGCGTGAGCCACCGTTAAATTTCTCTTTTAAAGGTCTTATACCTGAAGTAAGGATTGTCTCCCACCTTTTAATTTATATCATGCTTCCGCTATGTAATGGAAACTGTTGATGGGCCCAGTCATCTAACAGAGTAAGGGAATCACCACAAAAAGTCCTAAGTGACCAAGAGCTCCTTCTTAGAGGTCACTTACTCTATACTTGATACTAGAGTGGATCCTTTAAGCACATTTTCCTTTCCAAAGGAATGAGCTGTTTTGCAGACTGTAAAACTGGAGTTTCAAGAGATTAGGGGACTGGCACACAAAGTAGCAGTATCAGGATGTGAACCTAGGCTAACAACAGAGTCCATTTGTTAGTATGTGTGTGTGCGCACTTGTGTGTGTGTTTTTGTGTATGGTTATACGTTTTTATGTATGATTATATGTTTTTATGTGTATGTGTGCATATATGCGTAAATACTACATACATAGACTGAAGTCACTTAGCAAGCTTGACACAGGGGCTTCTCAGACTCTTCCATGTCTTCGTGCCATCTCCATTCCATTTACAGTACTCATCTCCAGCACTGACCTTGGAGTTCCTGTTCTCATGTTAGTTCACTTTACTTCCTACTCTACCAGCCAAAAAAAAAAAAAAAAAAACCTGGCTTCCAGCATTCCTGGTCTCTGGTGAAGAGAAGCCCCACATCCCAGTACCATCTCCCACACTCCTGCCATTTCTGAGCAATGGTTCACTACCCGGGACTCGGTCAAACTGGCTGTGATGGTTAATTTCATGTGTCAACTTATTTGGGCTAAGGAGTGCCCAGCTAGTGGGCAAAACATTATTTCTGGGTAAGTCTGTGAGGGCATTTCAGGATGAGATTAGCATTTGAATCAGTGGGCAAAGAAAAGTAGATACTCAGTCTTTTGTGAATAGAACAGAAAAAATGAGGAAGGGCAAATGCATGCTCTCTGTTTGAACTGGGCCACCCATCTTTTATCTTTTGAGGAGGGTTAGAAGGAGATGTGGCTAGGGAAGAGTGGCCAGAGAGACGCAAAGATTTCTGACCTTGAAGGTGGTGGAAGGTAGCTGTTAGCTAAGGAATGTGTGGATAGCTTCTAGAAGCTGGAAACAGATAAACAGCATGTATATATAATACACACACGCACACACACACACACACACAAAATTCTAAGTAAAAACAAATTCAAAGAACCATAATAGTTATTACATCTTCCTCACACCCAATATTTAAAAAATATCTAGAAAACTTCCCTTGGGATTCTGACTATATTAACTTTTGATGAATATAAATATATTTGATAAATGAATCAATATATTAGATATGATTTGGAAATGTGAGATTATGTTCTTTCCAAGTTAGAAATGTTTCTACTAATATTTCCCCAAGGGAAATATGACTGCCTCAGTGAGAACAGAATGCTATTAAAACCAAAACAAAACCAACAGAAATAGCTTTATTTGACCTTTCCCATTGACAAACTGAAAAAAAATCCAACGCATTCTTTCTAAACAATGGCTTCCTTTCTTCTATAAAATTACATGCATGTGTGCACACACACAGAAGATATACTGACTTCCATATTGCATATGGTTTGCTTAATCAGTCAGACCAATTGAAAAAGTTACGACAAGTGAAGCTTGGTGTTGAGAAAGAAATATTAGGTAAATGCACTTGTAACCTTTAAAACATGATCTTTTTTTGGTTGTGGAATCACTAAACTTCGATTTGTAGGTAGACGTTAAACTGGCAGTAAAATAAACTTTCAGGTGTACGATGAAAATAAGAATAAAAATTAATTATTCTCTTAAGAAAGGAATCCATCACTGAAACGGACCTTCCCATTGCTGTGAGGTGATGATCTCCATCTGCTTCTAACTCAACGCAGGTGGATTATCTGAACTCTGGCTAATCTACTCTGCCACCTGCCCCAGTCTGCTCCTCTCAAAAGTTGTTGCCATCTCAGTAAGTGGCAACTCTGTGCTTCCACTGTCTTAGATCAGCGATTGACAGACTAAAGCCTATAAGGCAGTTCTGGTCTGCCATCTACTTTTGTATGCCTAGCAAGTTAAAGATTGTTTCTACTCTTTGTTTATTGTCTATATTCTTTCTGCCACGAGAAGGTAAGATCTATGTGGGCAGGAATTTGAATCTCTTTGTTCACTCCTTTGGCACATAATAAACTCTCCTAAATATTCATTGAATAAATAAACAAAAGAATGCCACCCATACCTCTGACTTTGATCTATGCCTTCAGAAAGTATGTGGAAATTTGCCCACAGGTTTTCCATGACTGAGGCCATTGTAAGGCCTTTCCTAAACAATGGATTGGGTCCAAGACATCTGGAAGGCCAGTGGTGGCCCAGCATCCATTTATACTGTGGGGCAACATGACAATATTTAATCTATTCTCTCTCTTTTTTATTTTTTTTGAGTTGATGTCTCACTCTATCGCCCAGGCTGAAGTGCAGTGGCGCCATCTTGGCTCACTGCAACCTCTGCCTCCCAGGTTCAAGCGATCCTTCCACCTCAGCCTCCCGAGTAGCTGGAATTACAAGCATATGCCAACACACCAGGCTAAATTTTGTATTTTTAGTAGAGATGGGGTTTCACCATGTTGGCCTGGCAGGTCTTGAACCCCTGACCTCAAGTAATCCTCTCTCCTTTGGCCTCCCAAAGTGCTGGGATTACAGGCGTGATCCACCATGGCTAGCCTAATCTATTCTCTT
This sequence comes from Sapajus apella, assembly GCF_009761245.1. Classification (NCBI taxonomy): domain Eukaryota; kingdom Metazoa; phylum Chordata; class Mammalia; order Primates; family Cebidae; genus Sapajus; species Sapajus apella. Next base: position 18,403,992 of record NW_022436946.1, on the reverse strand, counting down.
AAATCTCTAAATAAAAGCTCTTTCATGTAACACTCTTTTGGTTTGTGGGAGGGAGAAGCTGGTAAAGTCTGCCCTGTACTTTTGAACATCTCTTATATTGACTAGTCTCTCAAGGAAGTGCCAGACTACTTTACATACAAACTTTACCTCCATCAATGCTTCACAAAAAGGAGTGGCTATGAAAATGAGATTTGAATCCAAGGATATCCTTAGGCCAGAATGTAGGTGGAGGAGGATTAGCAAGAGAAATATAAGAAATCATTAAAGGCGACTGTCATGGTGGCTCACGCCTGTAATCCCAGCACTTTGGGAGGCCGAGGCGGATGGATCATTTGCGGTCAGAAGTTCGAAACCAGCCTGTCCAACATGGCAAAACCCCGTCTTAACTTAAAATACAAAATTAGCCGGGCATGGCGGTGCATGCCTGTAATCCTAGCTACTCGGGAGGCTGAGGCAGGAGAATTCCTTGAATCTGGGAGGCCGGAGATTGTATTGAGCCAAGATTGTGCCACTGCACTCCAGCCTGGGCAACAAGAGCAAATCCCCATCTCAAAAAAAAAAAAAAGAAAGAAAGAAAGAAAGAAATCATTAAAGGCTCCTTATCTTCCCATTCCTTCCCTTATTTTTTTTTTCTTAATATTAGATTAAAATTCAGAGGGAAAAGGCCAAAGAGACATCCCTGCTCATTTTCCAGAGGGCCAAACACGAGGCTCTCAGCTCGCACTGTGAGCTGAGAGTTTCAGCCCCTTTCCTCAGTGACTATCTCCTTAGGCCTGAGGGCAAAATTCTGGAATTAGTTCTGCATAATTCATGACCCCAACAATGGTAAACATTCTCCCCTGCCTTTTCATTTTAAAACTACTTTCTGATTACGTTGGTCACAGATTTTGCTGTCATTAAAAGATTACTACCTTGGCAGGGCGCGGTGGCCCAGGCATGTAATCCCAGCACTCTGGAAGGGCAAGGCAGGGGGATCCCATGAGCCTAGAAGCATGAGACCAGCCTGGGCAACATAGGGAGACCCTATGCCCTACAGCTATGTGCTACCACACCCGGCTAATTTTTTGAGAAAATAGAAAAATTAGCTGGGTGTGGTAGCGAATAGCTATATTTTTCTCAAAAAATAAAAAAATTGGCTGGGTGCGGTGGCTCACACCTGTAATTCCAGCACTTTGGGAGGCTGATGCGGGCAGATCACGAAGTCAGGAGTTCAAAACTGGCCAACATGATGAAACCCCATCTCTACTAAAAAATACAAAAATTAGCTGGGCATGGTGGCTCATGCCTAGAATCCCAGCTACTAGGGAGGCTGAGGTAGAAGAATTGCTTGAACTGGGACCCGGGAGGTGAAGGCTGCAGTGAGTCGGGATTGTGCCACTGCACTCCAGCCTGGGCTACAGAGTGAGACTCCATCTCAAAAAAAAAAAAAAAAAAAAAATTAACCGGGTGTGGTAGCACAAGGCTGTATTCCCAGCTACTCAGGAGGCTGAGTAAAGAGGATCGATTGAGCCTGGGAGGGGAATGCTGCAGTGAGCCATGACAACACCCCTGCACCCCAGACTGGGTCACTGAGTGAGACACTGTCTCAGAACATAAATATGTAAATATGTAAATACATAAGGTTATCTTGTGTGTTGGGAGCTCACTCAGGGAGGTTATTTGTCCCATGTTGTGTTATCGTTTCTTCTCCTTCCTTCCTGCCTTCCTGCCTTTCTTCCTGTCTTTCTCTCCTCACCTTCTCCCTTCCTCTTCTCTATCTATAAAAGGAATTCAGGAATTCCCATAACCTTTAGCTGGGTTATTAGTATATGCCCTTGAAATCATTTAATTATTAAAAGATGCATTTTGTCTCTGAGACAGGGTCTCACCCTGTCACCCAGGCTGGAGTGCAGTGGCATGATCACAGTTCACTGCAGCCTTGACCTCTCAAGCTCAGGCGATCCTCCCACTTTAGCCCCCTCATTTCCCTCTCCCCAGTAGCTGGGACCACAAATGTGTACCACATGCCTGGCTAATTTATTTATTTATTTATTTATTTTTGTAGAGACGGTGTCTCGCTATGTTGCACAGGCTGGTCTCGATCTCCTGGGCTTCAGTGATCCTCCCACCTTGACCTCCTGAAGTGCTGGGATTACAGGCATGAGCCGCTGTGTCCACTCTTATTGCTTTTATTAATATTGTGGATTTTGAAAAGCTAAGCCCTTTCTATTCTTGAGATAGTGCATGTAACCTATTTTCTCTTATAAGAACTCGGGAATCTGCTTTGCCCAGTGTTCTGAAATCTTGCTACAAAGTGCCTTGATGGCTGTTTATTTTCCATCCATTATTCTAGGAAAACAATGGTCCCCTCAGTCTTGTTACTCATGACCTTCAGTTCTAGGAAATCTCCTTGAATTACTTCATTGGTTATTTTCCCCTCCATGTTTTTGGTTCTGTATTTCTAGGACTCCATTATTTGACAGACTGAACCTCTCATATAACATTCCTAATCTCTGCTACCATGTATCTGATAACTAAAAATTTTTATTTTTTCTGAAGCTTCATTTTTTTTCCTGTTTTATACATTTTTTTCTTATATCTTTTTGTTTTGTTTTGCTTTCTTTTTTTTTTTTTTTTTTTTTTTTTTCTTTTGAGACTGGGCCTCACTCTGTTGCCTAGGCTGGAGTGCAGTGGTGTGAGCATGGCTCACTGCAGCCTTGAGCTTCTGAGCTGAAGTAATTCTCTTGTCTCGGTTTCCTGAGTAGCTGGGACTTACAGGCATGTGCCATTATGCCCGGCTAACTTTTTTTTCTTCTTTTTTTTATTTTATAAAGATAGGGTCTCCCTATGTTGCCAGTGTGTCTCAAACTCCCGGGCTCAAGTGATCCTCCCACCTCAGCCTCCCAAATTAGGATTATAGGTGTGAACCACTGTGCCCAGCCTTCTACATTTACCAATATGAATGATAGTTTTTTTTAAAGGTTTTTTTCTCTGCATATTTTCTTGTTATCTCCAAATAACTCTGTTTACTCATTTTGATTTCTATTGCCCTTGTTACAGGCTTTCTTCAGCTGTCTGGAGTCTGTCCTTGTCCTGTTATGATTTAGAGTGGGGGACTAAAGAGCCAACTGGAAACTCTGAGCAGCTGGGCAGGGCTTGTCAACTTTGAGCATCGTTATTGTGTAGCCTGGGCCATTGTTTCTTGGAGAATCCCAGAAGTTAGTATCATCAGCTTTCTCCTCTTAAGCTGGTCTGAATCACCAAGGAAGATACATCCAATCTCTTACAAGTAAGTGGGTAAAGTTCTGGCTGGCTGCCAACCTTCTTGCAGCCAAATGGAACAAGAAGCCTGAATTCTCAGCTTTCAGTGTGCTCACACTTGAATCACCCCAGTTTACACTATGCTATTCACAGCAGTCTGAGCAAACTCACACAGGTATCTTTCTAAATCCCTTTCTGTAGAAAAATTTCTATTTTCTCCTCTTTCCCCTGGGACTTTGTTAGCACCACTAGTATTGCACATATTACACTATATTATGGTTTAAAATGTCTACTTCTTCCACTAGACTAAAGCTCTTTAGAGTAGATACAGAAACTAAACATGCCTGCATTTCCTAACACCTGGCATAAAGCATGGTACTTGGTGGTACTTGGTCATTATTCATTACTTTGGGTAGAATAAAAACATCCAGCTTGAACCCAGGCGGTGGAGGTTGCAGTGAGCCGAGATCACACCACGGTACTCCAGCCTGGCGACAGAGCGAGACTCCGCCTCGAGACAACAAGAACAAAAATCCAAAGTGCCTTTATTTTATGGGCAAGACTTCCTTTGAGGTAATAGCTATTTTTGCAATGCTGAATGTAGAGAAAGATTTGGACCACCTAAAGAGTTATACCTAAGAAAGTTATCATCATTTCCAACAATTGCCTTTACTGGACATTTATGTATGTGGTAGCTTAGACTTCTAATTTTATTTCTGAAACCATTACAAAATTTATTCAGCAAGTTTTCACTGAATGTCTTCTAGGTGTTGACCACCGTGCTAAACACTAGAACAAAACTGCAAGCCCAAATTGACCTAGTCCCAGACACCATGGAGCTGACATGGCAGAGAGGAGTTTAAAGGTTTGGGGAAATAACTTGATTCATGCCAGGTTTCAGAGATGTAAACAGTACACGGCCTGTACCTTCTGATTCATGGACGGGCACCATGGGGCACTGTGGCACTGAGCTCTACCTCAAAGAGCCCAGGCAGAATGGTTGTTTTAGAATGTCTCTTCTGGAGACATCTCTAGAATCTGGGTCATAAATGAGGCCCTCATGAGTACACTAAAAATGAGAAGAGCCTATGAAAACCTGGAAAATGTGTGGAAATCAAATTATTTCTGAGTTTCAAAATGAACAAGAAAAGGCTCCTAGAAATCTGACACTACTAGTGAAGATGTCTATACTAGAGGCAAAGTAAGAGGAGCAGTCTCCCAGGACCCAGAGACAAACTTAGTTGCTGATTGTACAGTGGAAAACAATTGCTACACAACAGATTCCTCACATCAGGCTCCTCATCTCCAAATTGATTATAGATGTTCATTGTGCTGATCAGTAATGAGATTTTTACTTATTTAGTCAGGAAATATCTTGTCACACACATAGTTACTGGCAAACACCGGTATCAATCTGTGATCATTGATTCCGCTTTGCCATAGTCACTGTTTGGACTAATCACTTTGCCATTTTACTTATATTTCAGTCCCAAGGACTTGGGCTTTCTATTCCATGCTGAGGTGTTTGCCTTGTCTCCTGGTATGTACCATTGCCTCTCAGACCTGGTTTGGCACTGCTGACACCAGTCTCACCAAGACAGCCAGTCCTCAATTCAGCTTCGATGTTGGATCTCCACTTGCTGAGGATTAGCTTCTGTCCTTCCTATACCAACCGCCTACCTGGCTACCTTTCTGGTTTCTTTGTGTGCTTGCTAATCTCCTTGTAGGTTTTTCTGCTTTTTCTTCATGACTGGACCTCCCTGAAGTTAGTCACCTGCCCATCTATCTCTGCTATTTTGTTATTATTTGAGGCTTCCCTTCCTTTGTGGACTCCTTCTTCCTTTTGCTGTTGGGCCTGAGCCTAGTATCTGCTCACCTCCACCACCCTCCTCAGTGTGATTAGCGTCTCTGGGCTCTCACAGTCTAACTTGTCCACCTACCACCCAAGCTCTAGCACTGGAACCAGGAAGGGCAGGTTCCTGAGGCTTAAGGAAGTTGGTGTTGGCAGGCCCCTGGGGCTTTTCTGAGACAACATCAAATGGGTTTTCTGTGATTTCAGAAAAGCTCCCCAAATTCTGTGGACACTGGGACCTTCTGTAACATGAGGAATGTTTATGATTTTCATTGATGGGTGATGAAATGGTAGCTGCCTCTCACAATGCAAGTGTTCTAGGCCATTAAGTATTAAAATGTTCCGAGTGAAGTTTTCAGAACCAAGAAGATACAGGCTGTCCTGAAGTTGAAGAAGAAAATAAAAGAAGGTACAGATTGTTCTGAAGTTGAAGAAGAATAGCAACACTTTCAAGGTCCAGTTAACTTAGAACGTGTAGGTTCAGATGTTAGTGACATAGACAATCTATTCCAAAGTCTAAGTTGCATTGAAGGTGTGGTCTTGGCTCGTGTCCATTGATCAGGTCAACTGTTAGGAATGTTTCTTTCTTTCTTTTTGTTTAGTTGGTCGTCTTACTCTGGTGCTCATGATGGAATGGAGTGGTGCCATCGTAGCTCACTACAGCCCAAACTCCTGGGCTCAAGTAATCCTCCTTGCATTCTCCCACCTCAGCCTCCCAAGTAGCTAGGTGAGACATGGGCCACAGTCTGTGGAAGTCTGAGCTGCAGACCCTCACTCAACAACGATGGATGAATGAATGCATTCTCACACCATTACAGCATTTCAAGTGGGCTAGGGATGGCCGTTGGCTGCTCTGCGAGGGTGAAATGCAACCTGTCGACCCAGACCCTCTGTCCATTACACATTTATTCTCTCGAGATGTTACAATAGAGGTTCTAAGTTAGCACACTTGTGGATAATTAACATGGTTAAAAGAGTGATTATAGGAATGATAAAAGCTTTAGGTTCTGGGCCCAGAGTAAACAGGATTCACAGCTAATTCCCCTTTGATCTCCCACTGAGAGAGCCATCCAGCACAAAGTGAACATGAGTAAGCAGTTGGAATGGAGACACACGGATGTGGAGTAAACGGACTTAAACTGGGAAAAGCCATGTCCCTATATTCTCCCTCACTTAATAGACCAGCCCGCCACCTGCCTTCAGCCTGCCCCAGTAAAACCTTTTGGCCTTCCAAAAGGTTTGAGAGTAATCTATAACTTTTCCTAAAAGTTAGTATCTTTAATATTTTGTCAGACACCCCAAGTGAATAGTGACAGCTAGGACTACAGGCGTGCACCACAACTTCCGAATTTTTTATTTTTCATTTTTTATAGAGACAGGGTCTCACTATGCTGCCCTGGTGGGTCTCAAACTGGCCTTAAGCAATCCTCCTGCCTCAGCCTTCCAAAGTACTGAGATTAGAGGTGTGAGCCACTGCATCCAGCCAGGAATAAGTTTCTAGAAGTTGAAAGACTCCAAAGAGGTTAGGGTTTAGAGTTCATTTAGAGGAATTGTTATAGCTGAAAATATGGCTAAGGTCATGGCAACGCCAACCATCTTCCTTACACCTACTTATATTTTACATAGGTAGATTCTTTGAGGTTTGCTGATCTCAGGACCTGAAGAACTGGGATGTATCTGTATTATAATATCCAAAATTTGGTGACTTAGAGATAATCTAATAATTTCTAACAATTCTTAAAAATGAAGAATTCAATATACAGAATCAATTAACTTGTGATAGAGACAGACACTTGCAAGCTAAGCCTTTATCAGAGGCCCCCTGACTTCCCTATTTAGGATTTTTTTGTGTATTTATCAGGGTTGAAAGGGGATGGGGATACACTTACTATGTATCCACAATTTTTTTAATTAAAAAAAGAAAGGGGATGAGGGATGAGGATGAAGGAAGAGAGAAGAGAAATTCTGGCAGTGTGGGACATAAGGGATCGCTTAGTAAAGATATGGAGTGAGAGTCAGTAGTACCTTGGTGATATGGCTAGGCTTTGTGTCCCCACCCAAACCTCATCTTGAATTGTAATTCCCACATGTCGAGGGAAGTGATTGGGTTCTGGGGGTGGTGTCCCCCATGCTGTTCTCATGATAGTGAATTCTCATGGGATATGATGGTTTTTTAAGTGTTTGACAGTACCTCCTATGCACACATTCTCTTCTCTCTCCTGCCACCATGTGAAGAAGGTTCTTACTTCCCCTTTGCCTTCTGCCGTGATTGTCAGTTTCCTGAGGTCTCCCCAGCCATGTGGAACTGTGAGTCAATTAAAGCCCTTTTCTTTGTAAATTACCCAGTCTCTGGTAATTCTTTATAGCACTGTGAAAATGGACTAATACACTTGGTATACAAAACTGTTATAGAATCAAGTTACATCTTGGAGGATACTACGAAGAGCATCTGAAAGGGCAATTAGAGTGTCAGAACCAGGTTAAGAGCAGGCTCTGTGGTGCAATGGATAGTACATTGGACTTTAGCCTAGATTGAAAGAACCAGGCTAAGATAACAACTAATGCTGATGCTTTCACTGGTTAGGCCTATAGGTGGAATTGGTGAAGCCGGAGGTATACTGCACTAATTTTTAATTTTTCTAATTCTGAAGCCCAGGCTCACCTGATTGTAGCGGGGAGGTGTCCAAAATCTGTAGAACAGGGTAGGCTGGCAGGCTGGCAACTGAGGCTAATGCTACTGTTTTGGGAATGAATTTTTTCTCTGATAAGCCTGTTTTTGCCCATAAGGATTTCAACTGATTGGATGAGGCACACTCATTATTAAAGACGTTTCCTTTTCTTAAAGCCAGTTAATTGTAGTTGTTACCACATCTAAAATGTCATCACAACATTACCCTAGGTTAGTGTTTAATTAAATAACTGGATACTAAGGACTAGCCAAGTTGACACACACGACTAATCATCTCAGCAGGGAGGAAAAATAGGATTTCCAGGAAATGGAGGTAAGGCAGAGTAAGTGCAAGTAAGCAATCAGAACCCATAGACAAGGAAGGTACATATCAAATGATTAGATAAAAACCATAGATCCTAGGAATCTCCTAAATTCGAGACAAATTATGACCTAGGTTTGGTCTTTGTTTTTAAAAAATCAGTATGATTCAACATACTCTGAAGTAGGAACCTGGTGGTATTTTGCTTCTGAGATATCACTAACTGAAAGACTCTCTCATAAGTGACCAAGTCCCTTTTGTGGTCCTCTGACCTTTTGTGTAAAATTCGAAAGTCTGATTAGAATAATGACCAAATGTTTGCAGAAAAGAATTTGAATGTAAAGTGTTTAGACTGCCCTGGGCTACATATCAGATCACTAGGAGGGATATTTTTATTTATTTATTTATTTATTTATTTAGAAACAGAGTCTCACTCTGTTGCCCAGGCTGGAGTACAGTGGCATAATCTCAGGTCACCAAAACTTCCACCTCCCAGGTTCAACTGATTCTCATGCCTCAGCCTCCCAAGTACCTGGGATTAGAGGTATCTGCCACCATGCCTGGCTAATTTTTGTATTTTTAGTAGAGATGGGGTTTCACCATGTTGGCTAGGCTGGTTTCAAACTCCTGACCCCAGGTGATCTGCCTGTCTTAGCTTTCCAAAGTGCTGGGATTACAGGTTTGACCCTGCCAGGATATGTGAAAAATACTGCTGCCCTAGCCAAAACTACAGAAGATCATTAAACTGGAGTGGAGCCTGGGCTTCAGAATTAGAACAATAAAAAATTAGAAAGAAAAAAACCCCCAAACTTCTCTGAGTACTTCTAAGTTCATTCAGCATGGAGAATCAGGTGCCTAAATTATTCAAATACTTTTTTTTCCCTGGTTTTTAAACACATGATAGTCCATGTGGTTCCTGGAAAGAAACAGAACCTGGATTTGGTTGTCTTCATGGAATCTTCTAGTTCTAAATTGAATTCCTCTGTATCAACAACTAATGCTGATGCTTCTGCTGCTTACGGACATAGGGGGAATTGGTGAAGTGGGTATACTGGACCAAGGGAAAAAACCCACAAAGCCAGAAAAGGAAACGTGACTCTCACACTGCAGATTTATTTTTTATTTATTTTTATTTTTTCATTTTTTAAAGTATTTTTGAGGCAGGGTCTCACTCTTGTTGCCCAGGCTGGAGTGCAGGGGCATGATCTCAACCTCCTAGGCTTAAGTGATACACACACTTCAGCCTCCCGAGTAGCTGGGACTACAGGACACACGTGGACAATTTTTGGAATTTTCAGTAGAGATAGGGTTTTGCCTTGTTGCCCAGGCTGGTCTTGAACTGTTGGACTCAAGCAATCCTCCTGCCTCAGCTATCCAATGTGTTGGGATTACAGGTGTGAGCCACCACATCTAGCTATTTTTTATTTTTTGATACAGGGCCTTGCTCTGTCAGTCAGGCTGGAGTGCAGTGGCATGATCATGTGGCAGGCCAGGGCTCACAAAAGCTGAACAGGCAGGCCTCCATAACAACTGTTTCAGCACTGACTGAATAGTTAGGTTAAATATTAAAGGCTGAGAGAGCCAGTGCCCTTACACAAAGGCTGGAACAAGTAACAAAGGCCTACCAAGATACTTGCCCAGGCCTTCCTGTGCCTTGAAGCATGACAAGATACTGAAGGAATACTCACACTTCTCATACCAGGACCCATTTAGGATTAAACAAGTTTTATTGAGGGCCTAAAGGAACTCCCCAGACCTCTATAACTTAGCAGAAGACAAGATAAGGGTGATCACCTCTGGCACCTGGACCCATGTGGATTAAGTAAATTTCCTGAGGCTCCAGAGGAAGGTCTCCAAGACTCAGACCTTAGTTATAGATTAGAAGAAATTAATCATTTATGTCTTTAGATGAATGCACACTTACATGTAGACATAGAGCTTCGAAGGTATATATAACTTTTTAATTTTGAGTTGGCCTGGTGATATTTTTATGGCCCTGTGCCCAGTTGCAGAAATAAAATCTCTTCTTTCTCAGTTCATCTGCAGCTCATTTTTGGACTGCAAAAATAAACAACCCCACCCTTGGTTTGATCCAGGAACAAATCTGGCGTGCCAGCCAGGAGCCACTGGGACGGAGCTCTGTTCATCAGCTACTGGCTTCTGACAAGATAGTCTTCGGGAGCTTCCCAGCAGCTGCCAGGTGAGATTTTCCTGGGGACTTTCCTGAGGGCTATCCCATGTGAAAAACCACATATCCCTCTCACTCCCCAAAAATAACAGAGATCGGGTGGATGTGCTCAAAGGGTGAAACCAGATTGTATGCAGGAGCCTATTGTTTTCCTATCTGGGGTTGTTAAGCCGTTTGCCTGGTACTTCCAGGGAAGCAATAGGGCTCGCCTATACACCGACTTTGCATTTGGTTAAGATCAGGTTTTGAGAGCATTTTAAGTCTGTTCTTCCTGAGTGTACCCTCTCTTGTCTTTGTCTCAAATTTGTCTCTACTTGTTTGTATATCAGTCATGGCTCACTGCAGCCTCAAACTCTGGCCTCCAGGGATCCTCATGGCTCAGCCTCTCCAGTAGCTGGGACTATAGGCATGTGCCACCATGCCTGGCTATTTTTTGTTGTTGTTGCAGAGACAGGATCTTCCTATGTTGCCCAGGCTGGTCTCAAACTCCTGGACTCAAGCAATCCTTTCCCCTTGGCCTCTCAAAATGCTGGGATTGTAGGCATGAGCCACTGCACTGAGCCCAGATTTTGAGTGGACTTTAATAACTTAAAGAGCATTTAGAAATGATTTTTCAGAAATCGTGACTAAATACCAAGATTTAGACGTGTTTAGTTAGTGACTCAGTCATTGTATTTATATTACAATATATTCTTTTCATATTTTTTTTCTCACTGCTTTTAGGGTTGGAAGAGTTTAGTTAGAGTAGGGTTTTCCAAAGGGTATACTGCAGTCTACAGGATATTGATAATCTTTTCATTAAAGAAGGGTATTCAAGCTTTATTTAACCAAGAGGGTTATCATAGAACTCATGTTACATGGATCCATACTTTGAGAATCACTGGCTTAGGGTCACAGAAACTAGAAGAGCTTAACATTTACTATTTGCTAAAACTCTCTTTGGCCAACACTATTATTAATCTAGCTTCTCTAATCACAAAACACTAGCCCCTTTTCAGCTTGGAGCACACATGCTAGGATGCCCCAGTCTAGATAAATAAGAAAATAGTGAATTTAAATTAATTAGTGAAAATTATTTGGATTTGGGGAGTTAGAAGTCTTGGATATCAGTTTTAGTTTTGGCATGTAGTAAATAAGTAACTTTGAGCAATAAGTCATATATAATAATTTAAATAACCAGAGCCTTAATTTGCTCATCTAAAAACAAGAATAAAATGTTTATATGGGATATTGTTAAGTTTGACTTGAGCTAATGTGTATAAAAACTTGTCAAATTGTAAACACTGCAAAATTCAAGACATAATCATCACAGAACTAAGTACTTTATATGAGTTCAATAGAGTTTCAGAATTTCTACTGTAGTCAAAGCACATGTTTTGCTATGCTGATTTTCAGCTGCTGTGAAGTTTGTAGAGAAACAGAAAGTCTGAAACTTCTGGGACAAGGCTTTGTGTTTGGGGTTATTTTTAAAGAAAACACACGATCAGATTGTATTAAAATTTGTTGATTGTATTATTCTTGTTATATATGTCTTGATTAGTATTTAGTGAAAGTTATAAGGAAAAAAGGAACAGCTGTCTGCAATATACTAGAAATGAACTTTAACCTTTTCACACTATTGTTATTACAACATTTTTTCTCTCTCCAGATTGCCCAATCGCTGAAGAGCTGTGATCTTCCTAAACATTTAAAAGTCAGACACAGCTGTATAACTCATACAGTTTCTCTTTGCCAGACTAGAGGAAGGAAGGAGCACGATTGTATTCTGATGAAACAGGTCTAGAAAGCTACCAGGACAATGGAATCTATGCTGACTTTACCAACAGAACAACCTGTTAAGAAGAACACTCTTAAGAAATATAAAATAGCTTGTATTGTAAGTACAATTTCTTTCTTGAGTCTTTCCAGTTTTGTGACAAATGTCAAAAGTGTATGATTTCCCATTTAGATTTGTATTGCTATTAATATGCAAACTTATAAGTAACTGTATTCAGTATTACCTGTTATGAAAGCTCGAATGCAAGTTAATATCTGAAATCATATTTTACAAGTAAGAAATTATGGTAACAAGTTAAGGTAACAAATGATAGGATACAGTTATTTTAATTTCTCACTTCATTGTCTTAAAATACTCATGCAATAAAAAAAGTGATTGAGAGGTAGTTATAATCAAGCAAAAAAATCAGTGCTACAAAACGTTCTGCCATGGATTCCAACTTTTGAGATTAATGAAATTAATTGTATTATTCTTGTTATATTAAAATAAATTGTATTATTTTATCTTTAAATTGTATTTACAAGCATTTTAAGACAAGGAAGTGAGGAATTAAAATAATTGTATCCTATTGTTTGCTGAACCAACAATTTTATCCTGCTTTACTTCACTCCTAGAGATATTCTCTTTCAACTATTTTCTCTTTTTTGTCCTTTTATGTGGTAAGATCTCCTGCCACCACCCCTCACCTCCCCAAAAAATCTTTCGTTAATTTTCTTTTCTTTTTTCTTTATTTTTCTTAATTTTTAAATTTTTAAATTTTTTCTTTTTACTACAGAAATATGCTTACCTACTTCCCTGATTCTATTACTCCCTCTTTTTTCCCTTTACCATCAAACTTTTGGGGAAAAGAGGGCTCACTTTATTGCTTCATTTTTCTCGGCCCCCAATCATTCCTTTGCCTTCTGTTTGTTTCTACTGTACTAAGCCCCCCACTCAAAAGTCAGTCCTCCTCGTTCTGCGTCCACTTGAGTGTTCATAACAACAATGTCTTCTGGTACTTTCTCATTCTGAATTATTCTTTCCCCTTGCTTCCACCATGACATTGACATTTTCATCTTTTTGACATTTTTTCTTATCTGCATTCTTAGCCAACAATTTATTTTTATTCTCGTGAAAATTACAACACAAGCTTCACCAAACCCTATTTAAGATCTCTTAAGAAATCTCTTGTTCTCAGTGAGAACACATGAACACAGGGAGGGGAACATCACACCCCGGGACCTGTCAGGGGGTGGGGGCTGGGGAGGGATAGCATTAGGAGAAATAACCTAATGTAGATGATGGGTTGATGAGTGCAGCAAACTACCATGGCACGTGCATATCTATGTAACAAACCTGTACTTTCTGCACATGTACCCCAGTACTTAAAGTATAACAAAAAAAAATGGACAAAAAAAACCTCTCATGTTCTCTAATAATCTTTTTAATTTTAATTTTATTTTTGAGACGGGGTTTCCCACTGTTGGGATCTCACCTCACTGCAACCTCTGTTTCCCAGGCTCAAGTGACCCTCCTGCCTCAGCCTCCCAAGTAGCTGGGACCACAAGTACATGCCATGGGGCTCAGCTAAGTTTTTGTGTGTTTTTAAATTTTTTTTCTCTTTCTATTTTTTTTGAGACTGGGTTTTGTCATGTTGCCCAGGCTGGTCTCAAACTCCTGAATCAAGTGATCCACTTGCCTTGACCTCCCAAAGTGCTGGGACTACAAGAATGAACCACCGCACCTGACTTCTAGTGGTTTTAAGAATCATATCCCCAGCCAAGAATTCTAAGCAATCCGCTATCTTTGACTTTTTGCCCAGTCTCTGTCACACAATTTCTTTACCTTATTATTTTGTTAATATGTATATTTTTAGAGAGTGAGGTCTCGCTGTGTTGCCTAGGCTGGTCCTGAACCCTGGGCTCAAGTGATCCTTCCACTCAGCCTCTTGAGTAGCTGGAGACTATGCGTGTGCACCCGTGCACTAGCCTGTTTCAAATGCCCACTTCCTGATTCTTCATTCAGTACCTTAAACCAAAACCAATTGCATTATTTTTTCACACCTATCCAGCCGCAGCTTTTCCCTATATCCCATACTTTAACATCACCACTATTCTCTGTCTCTCTAGAATTGTTTCAAGAAGTAAATAAAACAATGAAAAACAATGTGTGTAAGTATTAAGCCCAGTGACAAAGTAAATCCTCAATATATTCCATTTATTCTTTATCCTTGTGGGAATTTCAGAGTGCTCTTTGAGGTTCTTCTGCTAATACATATATTTTCGACACTTGTTCTCACTGTGTTGCCCAGGCTGGAAGACAGTGGCATGATCGTGACTCACTGCAGCTTCCAACTCGGGCTCAAGTGATCTTCCCATCTCAGCCTCCTGAGTAGCTGGGACTTCAAGCATGTGCTACTATGCCTAGCTAGTTTTTAAATCTTTTGTAGAGATGAGGTCTCAGTATGTTCCCAAGGCTAGTCTCGAACTCTTGGCCTCAAGTGATTCTCCCATCTCAGCCTCCCAAAGTGTTGGGTTCATAGGTCTATTTGTTATATTTATCCTAGCTTATCAATTCAGGAAATTACAAAATCTTCCACAGCAAAATTTGCGCATCATTAATTTCCCTTCTTTGTACCTTTCTAGTGTTTTTTGAGTATATATAATGAAGTTTAATATTTTTAAATCCTTGTTTCACAACTACCCTGATGTCTTCAAATTTTTACTAAAGTTTCATTTAAAAATGTTAAAGGTATCTGCTGCTTCTAGCACTCTTTGTTGAGCTCAGCTAAAGCCAAATGTTGGGTTCTTTGTTTAGCCCAGCTAAAGCCAAAGGTTTTTGATGTCCAGGGAATTCTCCTTACTTCGTGCACGGTATAACAGTTTAAGATACATGTGTACCTCAATATCAAGACTTTTTTGGAATTACCTATTTATAATAAATGATTATTGTAAATGATTATAAAAGCTTAAAAATAAACCTCTGAGGCCAGGCACAGTGGCCAGTGCCTGTAATCCCAGCACTTTAGGAGACCAAGCTAAGAGGATTGCTTGAGGGCAGGAGTTCCAGACCAGCCTGGTTAATATAGTGAGACCTCCAACTCTAAAAAATAACAAATAAATAAATAAAAATAAAACTTTTACTCTCAAGGTGCTTACAGAGTAATGTAGAAAACAAGCCACAAATATATGGAACAAATACAAAATCATGAAGAAACAGATTCTAAGATCAAACATTGCAAAGTTTTAAAGCAGCTTAAGAATAGTCAGATGTTGTGGATTTTTCTAGCAAGTTTGAACAGCAAAAGTACCAAAGATAAACCAAAATATGTTCATTTGTAAGTCTATGATGTGTGAGGTTTACCAGAAGGAGTTTCCCAACGTTGCTTTTCTGCTTTATAGTAACTCTAGCCTCAGTCAGCCGTGTCGTCTGAGCAGCATGATAATGGATGAACTGCTAATAGTGTTCTTTAGTAAGCTAATGTTCATTTTCTCCTCTCCATTCTCTCTGCTGAATTAATACATACTGAGAATTCACTGACCCTGGGGCTAACTTTGAGACTTCATATGGGAATTGTTTTCTTAGTATTTTAACATAGCTTCCCAGTCGTTGAATTCACTTCCATCATAAACATTAGATGTGTTAATGGTCCAGCTGACTTTCAGAATGAAAACAACCCTCAAAAAAAAATAATACTTTATGTAGTCCTTAATTATCTGAGCAAACTCTGATTTTTTGTGAAAGTTATTTTTTGTATCTTAAACTATCACCAAGGCTATTGTAAAATACTTTCCTAGGTAATTTGATTGTGTCTTTTTGCCATTCTTTATGACAACATGCAGTATTCAAGCCCTGCCATCCAGCATGCTTATCACTGAACTTCATGGACGAGGGAAGAGGGCAGATAGAAGAATTCTCTTTAATTATATCAGAGTTTAATCTAATCATAGCATAAAGTCCGTTACACCAAAAGGCTTTGTCAGCAGAGTGATAATGAATGACACAAACAATCTTTGGTCAGGCAGTTTCCAAATTACCCTAAGTGGTTTGTATGAGTAGAAGACCAAAACAGGTCATTTGCCAGTTAACTGCTTGGATGCCGTATTTTTATATATGTTAAATATTATCATTATCCTGTGATACAGTAGAAGAAAAAAAGCCCTGCTCCCTTGGAATGAGGCAGTTAAGGATTTCATAGTTCTGGAATGCTTTTCAATAAATGATCTGCAACTATTTGGACACTATATTTTAATATATGTTAAATATTATCATCATCCTGTGATAGAGTGGAAAAAAAAAGGCCCTGCTCCCTTAGAACGAGGCAGTTAAGGATTTCATAGTGTTGGAGTGCTTTTCAATAAATGGTCTGCAAATGGGTGCCTGGTTTTAAAAGAAAAAAATGGGTCAGGCACAGTGGCTCACGCCCGTAATCTCAACACTTTGGGAGGCTGCGTCAGGTGGATCACCCAAGGTCAGGAGTTTGAGACCAGCCTGACCAACATGGAGAAACCCCACTCTACTAAAAATACAAAATTAGCTGGGCATGGTGGCACATGCCTTTAATACCAGCTAAATCAGTAGGTGAGGCAGGAGAATCGCTTGAACCCGGGAGGCAGAGGTTTCGGTAAGCCAAGATCACGCCATTGCACACCAGCCTGGGCAACAAGAGCAAAACTCCATCTCAAGATAAAGAAAAGAAAAGAAAAGAAAAGAAAAGAAAAGAAAAGAAAAGAAAAGAAAAAAATGGCCCAGAAAAATGGTTTGATAGTTTTAATTCTTAACTTTTAACTCATTTTGCAGTAAGTCCATTGCATTTGAATGGTACATGTGTTTGAATTTAAAAATCTGTAATATATGTATATCTGTATGTACATATATCTTTAAATTCTTCCAAAATGTTTTTTCTTATTTTAAGTATTAAATAAAATACTCTCCCTCTATTTATGCCAGACGCCAGATCATTGTGGCATCTGGCATCTGGCATAACTGGCATGCTGCAGGTACTTAGAGTACTGAGAAAGGGTGGTTATTGTATCTTTGCAATTTTTTAAAAAATTATAAAAGTTACTTTTTCTTTTCTGCAATAGGTTCTTCTTGCTTTGTTGGTGATCATGTCACTTGGATTAGGACTGGGGCTTGGACTCAGGAAGCCGGAAAACCAAGGTATAGCCCTCGGTATACTCCTCAGCCTTTGCTCAGAACATTCCCTTATTTCTTCTCTTGGTTCGGTTTATTGCCCATCCCAAGCCTCCACTGTCCTCCATGCAGAATTCTGCTTCTAGGCATCTCCCTCCCTCCACTCTACCCATTGGAAGCCCACATCTGTGGTTGGCATTGCCCACTGTACTTTCTGGACTTTACTTTTTCACCCTGCTCATTTGAGATTCATTATCATTCCAGTGTTTTTCTCTTACCTTTCTTCACCCTTTTTTTTTTGGCAGGGTCTCACTGTCTCTCAGGCTGGAGTGCAGTGGCACAATCTCAGCTCATTGTAGCTCCTCCCTGGCCTTGGGTGATCCTCCCGTACCGGAACCTTTCAAGTAGTAGTTGCGCCACTGTACCCTGCTAATTTTTGCAGTTTTAGTAGAGATGGGGTTTCACTATGTTGCCCAGGCTGGTCTCAAACTCCTGGGCTTAAGTGATCCACCCACCTCAGCTTCCCAAAGTGCTGGGATTACAGGTGTGAGTTGCCACTCCTGGCCCTTCTTGATCTTTATAATGGACTTTGGTCAGTGGACCACGGACTTTTCATTCTGCTCCCACTGTCATTGTCAACATCTGATGACAAAGTATCTAGCCACTCGGTCTTGAAAGTCTTTGTTGCTTCATTCCCATGACCTCCTGCCACCACCCTGTACCTTGGCACTATGCTAGGTTTGTTCTACCTCTAAAATCTCCTGGTTCTTGTTTGGGCAGTGCCAAATTCTTGAAAAGTAATGCATAATAAAATCTTCAAAAATTTTTTTCTCATGGGAAGCAAAGAAAAATAGGAGAAATATGTCCCAGAGTATAAAAATACCTCACATGCCTTTTGCTATATTTCATCACTATGAATAGTAAATGCACCACTTACAAATGACAGCATAAAAAATTATCTATAATCTTTTTACATATTGTTTTTGTACTTTTACTAAGTATGAGGCCAGTTGCTACATCTTTCATGTACCCCACTTTTTGTTGTTTGTTTTTTGAGACAAGGTCTCACTCTGTTGCTCAGGCTGAACACAGTGGCATGATCATGGCTTACTGCAGCTTCGACTTCCTGGGCTCAAGTGATCCTCCCACCTCAGCCTCCTGAGTACCTGGTATACGGGCCTGCACTACCACACCTGGATAATTTTTAAATTTTGTGTAGACATGGGGTCTCACTATGTTGTCCAGGCTGGTCTCAAACTCCTGGATGCAAGTGATCCTCCTGCCTTGGCCTCTCGAAGCACTGGGATTAAAGGTGTGAGCCACTGTGCCCAGGACCCTCACCCCATTTTTGTCTTCTGAAAATTTTTATGAGCAATAATCATGCCTTGGATAAATCTCATTGGCTACTATACTGCCCACTGTACAAAGTTCTGTACCCCCTTATAAATTTGACTAAAATCTTCTGGTGTGACTCCAGTGGAGGAAGCCTCATTGCTTCAGCATTAGGAAGACTTGGTAGGATTAACTGACAATTTTCTGGTCACATAATCACTTGGGAAACACTCATCTTCCCTAGTATGACCCGGGAACACAGTAGAACTGAAAAGTTGAATAACTGCGGGAAGATTACTATCTTCTCTTGGTCACTTGGCTGTTGTGTTTCTGGGCCGTGGTGCCAGTCCTTGATCAAAGAAATGTTGCCAGGCCATTTCAGTGGTATTTTTTTGATGTTAGAGCACACAAATGGGCATCATTTCTTGGCTGTTTTACCCCCTAAATCACATAAATTGATTGCAAAAGGCATATCTAATGTCTGAACAAAACGTCTTTTTGTTCCAGCTCTTTCATTCACTTTAGTGCACCCATTGGCTGGTTTCCCAGAGTCATTTTTCCTTTTCCTCTTCCTTTCATCTGAGTCGATCAGCCCTACGTGGCATCGCCCCCTTTTCTCTCCCAGCAGGGCATTGGTACTAACTCCAACCCCTTTGTGCCAACATCCTTTACATAGTCACCCTCTTTGTACTCATTTTCCACCACATCTATCCTCCTCAACCCCAACCCTGGGTCATTTTCACCATTTTCCACTCTAGTTAACTCACCCTCCATAGGCAATATGTATTTATTTCAATGTTTGTTCATGTTCTTACAGATTTACTGTCATGAATACACATATTTTTTATTGAACACTATGTGCTTGGTATTATTACAATTATTGGAGATAAAGTGGTGAAGACAACAGACAAAATCCTTCCAGGAGTTTATATTTTAGCACGCAAAGCAGACAATAAAAATATAAATAAACTATATATATATATATATATATATATACACATAAAATAAGATAAAGTGCTAAGAAATAAGTAAAGCCCCGAAAAAAGAATCAGAGTCATGTGTGTGTGTGTGTATATGTGTGTCTGTGTGTATATATATGTGTGTGTGTGTGTACGTGTGTGTGTGTGTGTGTGTGTGTGTGTGTGTGTGTGTGTGTATGAAATAACGTTTGAGTAATGACTGAAGCAAGTTAGACAGAAACACAGGAATAGATTGGGGAAGAACATTCCAGGTCAGAAGAACTATCAAGTGCAAAGGCCAAAGGCAGGACCTTGCCTGGCATGTTTCATTTAAGGAAAAATAAGGAGGCCATCAACTAGAACTAAAAGGACTGCTGGGAGCTGATCGTAAAATGAGATCTACTAAATAAAGAGGAGCCCGATCAAGTAAAGGTTGATATGTCAAAGCATGGTCTTCATCTTTCATTCTGAGTGTAACAAGAAGTGGTTGCAAGATACTGCTTTTTAACAGAATCCCTAGGCCTTCTGTATTATGAATAGATGATAGAGTGAGAGCAGAAGTAGAGAGACCAGTCAGGAGATTATTGCAATAATCTGGGCAAGACTTAAGTCTTAAACCAGGATGCTGGCATTGTAGCTGGTAGAAGTATTTGGATTCTGAATTTGTTGTGATGGGGTAGATAGATCTTATTGAAAGATTGGATTTGGGGTAAGAGAGAGGAGTCAAGAATGACCCCAGAATTTTTGCATGAACATCTGGAAATATGAACTTCCATAATTGAGTTTGGGCAGATTGTAGAAGAAGCTGGTTTGGGGAGAAAAATCAGGAACTCAGTTTTGGACCTGTTAAATTTGCTATTTCTGTTGGATGTCCAAGTGCAGAAGTCAAGAAAATAGTTGAACATATGAAGCTGGCTTTAGAGGTGAAGTCCTGCCTGGCATGCACTGTGGTGCTTATCAGCATGTGTCATATGTGAGATTTAAATCATGAGACTGGGGTAGAACAACCTTGAAGAATTGGGAAGGTGAAGGGGAAAAGCACAGAAGACTAGGAATCAGTGTCCAGGAAAATGAGAGGACAGTTATGTCACTATTGTGTTCCAGAAACCAAGTGCAGAAACGTTTCTTAAGATGAGAGTGTGGAAAAACATAAAGGCCATTTATGTAAACGATTGTGATATACCTAAATCTACATAATTTGTTTTCTAGTTTTTCATTGAGCACTTTTTGAGACCAAGCAGAATCGCTCTGTATACATCTGTTCTTATGCTTCTACGGTGCACTACTCTTTGGCTTATACCCAACTTGCCAACCAACCAATGCCCTCTCCTGGTGCTGAATACCCAAGTTGGCTTTAGTTCCTCACTACCAGAGAAATCCTGCAGGTTCCTTACAAACCTGTGTGATAACTGTTTTGCCATAGACCAAGGAATGAAGTTTCAGGATATTAGGGCTTTCACCTTAACTCAGGTAAGTAGTCCCAGGTTCCTTTGTAGAGTGGCTTCTGCAGCCTACCCTACCTTCACGTCACCTCACATCTCCACCAACCATTGCCATAATTCAGCTCTCTAGTTTCTGGCAGTGTGAAGTTGGGTATAGTATGAAGTCTTTTATTTTAGTTTCTATTTCTCTGTCCTGTTGCTCTAATCCATGTTGGTTTCTCTTCTGGTTGGGTGTATGGTTGGTATTTTCATTTGCCCATCTATTGTGTTAGATCCCATGATTTTAAAATCTCTTTCTTCTTATTACATTTTCTTACTTTGTTAAAGAACAACTTGGTAGCTTCCTAAAATAGGATGCATGTGAGAGATAACTTGAATCTTTGTCTATGTAAAGACGTATCATCCTAACCTAACACTTCACAGTTTGGCTAGGTATTGAATTCTAGGATGGAAATAATTTGTTTTTCTAGAAATCTGAAGGTATGACTTTCCTGTCTTACAGCATCCAGTGTTGCTTTTAATAAATTTGGTATTTTAATAAATTTCTGATTAGTGATCCTTTGTATATTTTCAAAATGAGTATTCTAAAATGCTGTCCTTAACTACTTAACTCCTAAGACATTTATATTTTGTTAAGCTCCTGAAATTATTTTTTTGTATATGTTGTGAGGCAAGACTATCAAGAAATTTCTTTCCCCATATAGCTAGTCACTTGTCCCATTACTATGTGTTATTCACTGTAACTTTGAAGTTACCACTTAAAAATTTTTATTAATATAAAGACTCTACAATTATGTCTGCATTATTTATCACTTAATCTGCAATGCCCAGAACAGTGCCTGAAACATAATGATGCTAAAATAAATATTCATAGAATGAATAAGTAAACAAATTAATTTAAAACTATGCAGTAGTTGTCAAGGGATAGAAGCAAGTTGTGCATAGTTGAATTTTCCCAGACATGTTATTATACCCTCCTTGCCTTCAAACGACTGCTTTAGAATGCAAAGCAGAAAGCAAGTATCACAGAGAATTACAGATACTTTTCAATGGGAGTGTATAGCAAGGAAAAATAATATTTAGCTGGGCATATACTCCTTGCACAATGAGAACTGCAGAATTCCCATTGCTTCTTATTGCTAATAAGCTGATGAGTCCAAGTCAGTATCTTTAGTTTATGTCTCTCTTTCCTGAACTTCAGACTCAAATATTCAGACTCCCTCCTAAATGTGTATTTGCTTAAATACCTGGAAAACTGGACTTCCCCTTTTTCAGTGCCTTAGTCTTGCATTTTGGAAGTCATCCTTGGCTCATTCCTCCTCACTCTTTATATAAAGCTGAACTCAAACTAATTGCACTTTAATTTCCCTTAGCTCTGTTTACATCTTCCTTATGTCTTATGTTACTATCTTCCTTTAGGCCCTTATCATTTTTGGCTTGGGTTAAAATCTCTTGCTTAGTTCAGGAGTTTCCATCCCTACCCTACTCACCTATTATCCAGGGTGACTTTCTAAAACACGGATTTAATTCACGACCCTCTGCTTACTCTTCGATGGCTCTGGTTACCAAAGGTTAGGCTTTAAGCTTCTTACTAAGACATACGCACTTTTCCTCACACTACTCCACCTCTACCTTTGAACTCTGCCTCTTAGCCATCATAACCTATATGCTATTCTCCAAATAGGTCTTCCTTAGCTTCACTGATTTTTAAAATCTTGATCCTTTCCCAGGACTCAGTGGTGTCCTTGAATCCCCTTGCTAGTTTTTGTCCCACCCCTATGATGCTCCCATGTACTCCTTGTACATATCAATGTCATTATTGTTTTTATTATTATTATTGAGACGGAATCTCGCTTCATCACCCAGGCTAGAGTTCTGTGGCACAATCTCGGCTCACTGCAACCTCTGCCTCCTGGGCTCAAGCAATTCTCCTGCCTCAGCCTCTCAAGTAGCTGGGACCACAGGCGTGCACCACTTTGTCTGGCTAAGTTTTGAATTTTGTATTTTTAGTTGAGATGGGGTTTCGCCATGTTAGCCAGGCTGGTCTCAAACTCCTGACCTCAAGCGATTCTCCTGCCTTGGCCTCACAAAGTGCTGGTATTATAGGTGTGAGCCACTGCACCTGGCCATATCAGTGTCACTATTTATTACATTGTATTGGCAGATCCTGCAGCACCATAAAAATCATCTAGTTGTCTGTCGTAGTCTGTGCTATGTGCCTCCACTGCTTAGGTATAAGACATTGGATAGCTCCTAAATGTTGGGGCCTTTATTTTCTTTACTTTCCAGGCAGCTGCAGGAAGAAGTGCTTTGATGCATCATTTAGAGGCCTGGAGAACTGCCGGTGTGATGTGGCTTGTACAGACCGAGGCGATTGCTGCTGGGATTTTGAAGACACCTGTGTGGAATCAAGTACGAGTTCTGAGAATAAGTTTATTAGCATGTTGGTTGTGCGACCATTAATGCACGTCAATTTTTTTTTCTTTTCTTTCCTTTTTTTTCTTTTTTCTTTCTTTCTTTCTTTTTTCTTTTCTTTTTTTTTTTTTTTTGAGACAGGGTGTTCGTTACTCTATTGCCCAGGCTGGAGTGCAGTGGCATGATCACGGTCAACTCCAGACTTGATTTCCTGGGTCCAGTTGATCCTTCCACGTCAGCATCCTGAGTAGTTGGGAACACAGGCATGCGCCACCATGCCCGGCTAATTGTTTTTAATTTTTTTGTAGAGACAGGGTGTCACCATGTTGCCCAGGTTGGTCTTGAACTCCTGAGCTCAAGCAATTTTCCCACCTTGGCCTCCCACAGTGCTGAGATTATAGGCATGAACCACTGCATTAGGGCTGTGTCCAAATTTTCACCTACATACTTTGTGTATTAGTCCCCTAGGGCTGCCATGACAAAATACCACAGACTGGGTGTCTTAGCCAACAGAAGTTTGTTATCTCACAGTTCGGGAGGCTGGAAGTCCAGCTTCTAGGTATTGACAGGATTGGGTCCTCCTCAAGGCTCCAAAAGGGAATCCGCTCCATGCCTCTCCCAGCTTCTGGTGGGTTGCTGGCAATCTTCGGCTTGTGGCAGCACAGCCCCAGGCTCTGCCTTCATCTTCACATAATCTGTGTCTCTTTGTATAGTCTTCCCTCTGTCTGTGTCTATATTTAAAATTTCCCTTTGAATAAGAACACCAGTCTTGCTGGATTAAAGCTCACCTTAATGACCTTATTTTACTTGATTATCTGCAAGTTTTGTTTTTTTTTTTTTTTTTTTTTTTTAAACAGAGTGTCACTCTGTTGCCAGAGTGCATTGGCATGATCTTGGTGCACTGCGACCTCCACCTCCTGGGTTCAAGCAATTCCCCTGCCTCAGCCTCCCAAGTAGCTGGGACTACAGGTGTGTGCTACCAAGCCTGGCTAATTTTTGTATTTTTGGTAGAGACAAGGTTTCTCCATGTTGGCCAGGCTGGTCTTGAACTCCTGGCCTCAAGTGATCTCACTATCTTGGCATTCCAAAGTGCTGGGCCTCTGCAAGTAATTTGGAACCATTTCTAAATAAGGTCACATTCACAAGTAATGGGGGTTGGGATTTCAACATCTTTTTAGGGGATGCAACTCAACCTATAACACTTAGACACGGTCTTATTATCATTTCCCCCTTAATAATGCTAAATGCAGAATTCACACTTTATTTAACTGAGGTTGAGGAAAAACAGGCTATGGTAAATGAAATGCTGTCTCATTACGTATGCTTCGATGGAGTTTTACTATGGCTTAAGTTCAGCATCTTGTTTGTTTCATTTGCAGTGGTTCTCAAACTTCAAGGTGTGTAAAACTTACTTGAAAAGCTGGTGATTCTTGATCATTCTGATGCCAGTGTTCCACAGGGCACAATTTTAGAAACGCTGTTCTCTAGATGGAAAAGACAGCTTGCAATGTTTAACTCCTTAAATAATCTGGGAAGATGGTGGCAGCCGGCGGGGTGTCTAGTGGTTGGAGAAAAGATTAGAACAGTAGAGTTCTTTACATTATGTTCCCTGAAAAGGGCAAGAGGGAGAGGATAACCCAGTATAGATAGAGCTCTGTGTTCCTTTTACTTAATCTCCAAAAATCTTTTCTTTCTATGTAAATGAGAAATGCTGGGGAAGGAAGAAATCTATGTATAACTGGAGTGGACAGAAATTGCCTATTGAGAGTGTTTGTCTCAGGCCAAGGCTGACGTTGATTTTAGTCACTGTTTCCTAGCAGGTGGCAGTGCCAAGCCACCTTCCTCCAGCCTCTTGCTGCTTTTAGCAATGGGATTTATCGAAATTGTTCTCTTGCTAAATCCATAGCCTGAGGGAACCCCCGAGGCATGGGTGGGAGCTTCTCTATCACTGCTGTCACTTTCCACTGAGTGGTGCCTTGACCTACCTACATTCTCATAGACATGACTGTGCTCCTGTTACTTCTGCTGTCTGTCACCTTTTCTTCCTTGCTGCCTGTCCTTAGACAAGGCTGGACAAAGCTGCTCTTAGGTGGCAATAATCAGTCAGGGCCAGTGATTCTTCACCTCAGGGAGCTCCTGCTCTCGGGTAGGAATAGGACCTGTGTTCAGATTTCTCCAAGCTTGCAGTGTGCCTGCTAAGTAAACCTGGGTTGTGGTTTATAAAGCTGCATTTCTCCCTGCCACCTAGCTCATGAAGAAACCAGGTGGTTTGCCCCTCATTTGGCATTATGTATTTTCATGTAATAATACAAATAAACCAAGAATTTGATTGTACTATTATAGGAATAAAGAAATGAAATTCGTATCTTTTATATTGGAAACTGTAATGCTCAGAATTGAATTGTATCATTTTACAGCTCGAATATGGACGTGCAATAAATTTCGTTGTGGAGAGACCAGATTAGAGGCCAGCCTTTGCTCTTGTTCAGATGACTGTTTGCAGAGGGAAGACTGCTGTGCTGACTACAAGAGTGTGTGCCAAGGTAAGCAGAAGGATGTTGACTCATTGCCCCTGCGAGCTCAGAGGAACTCTGCGAGTTTCCTAGAGCTATGCAAGCCTGCAAAAATTAAAACAAGTCAGAGAATTTTTAGTCACTCCATGTAGAAAAGATCAAATGCGTTTACTGTGGAATGAAATGTGGTTCGTAACCAGGGAGGAGGAGAGCTCACAGTGTAGATATAGAAGAGAGATCTTAAAATTCCGTATTTGTCCGTAAGGGAAGGTCTTTTTCAATACAGTGACCTTGCCAGACACAGTTGTAGTTTCAGACACTGAGTGGCAGATCCTAAAGTTAAAATGTAGAGAATGAGGTTATCTAGTTCAGATATCATCTTGTTAAGCCAATGCTGTTATTTCCAAAACAAATGTGCCCTCAATGGTTTAAATTGCTAAGGATCCTCAAGGAGTTAACGTAGAGTCAAGATTAGAATTCAGGTTATTCAACTCCTTGTTCTATCCACTTCTGATTTTATAAGTGATGTGACTTTAAAAAAATCACCAATTCCTCCGAACAACTGATGAAATTTATGAAAAATGCATATATATACATATATATGTATATATATGTGTGTGTATATATATATATGTGTGTATATATATATATATATATCTCAACCAAATTTTTAAAGCTATCAATCCCTTTTTATAACCTCACACCAAACAGAGCTGGCAATTTTAATACTTTTGACAAAAAAGAGATTAGGTTGGATTCTGATTTCTGAAATAGGAAGAAAATGTTATAGTAGAAACCTTAACTATAATCTGCTAGTAGAAAATAAGTTGTGTACCAATGGATGAATCAGTTTTTATACAAAATATAATTGAAAATCAGCTGAAAAGAGTTATTGGAAAAGCCTGAAATGGTAACTCCTTTTTAAAAATAATAATTGCTCAATATTTAATATTCAATATTGCATCATTTAAAAGTTTCTTTAATTTCACAAGGCAAGTGTAGGTTCAAGTCTGCTTCTTTCTCTAATAAATTCACTGACCATGTTACCTCTGACTTCTCCAGTCTCCCTTCTTCTGCTCCAATTTGGTGACTTTGAACTTTTTAATCTCAGGATGGATCTTTAGGCCATGCAGTAATTTTTTTTTTTTTTTCTGAATTCACTGGTTACTCTGATGGAGTTAATGTAATCATTTTAGTTTATTTTTTAAAATAATATAAATGCTTTATCCCTCTGAGGATTTAACACTTAATATTTTAAAATGTTAAATGTGCCTACAGCTTTTAGAATAAAAAAAGTTAAGTGATTTTTGTCAAGATTGTATCTTCAAGAGTAGTTTGAGAGTTTTTGTCAAAATTGTATCTTCTGAAAGTAGTCTGAGAGAACTGAATCATTTTTGTGTGAGAAACCAGTTGATGACTTTTATATTTTGTTAGGTTTAGAATTTCTAAAAGCGTTGTGATAAATTTCTACCACATACAGGTGTAGAGAGAATATTATGATGTTTTCTAAGTCTGTCATCTATTTTCAGCAGTTATCAATTCATGGCCAATCTTGTCTTACGTTGACAAAGTATAATTTTGAATGTAAAATGGACACATCAAAGAGTTACTAAAGCATTTATAAGTTAACCAACTAGAATTAAAGCTGGTTCAAAGCGAATAAGAAACTAAGCTACAAAATACGTATATAAGACTGAAAGAATGTTGGAATAGAATCACTAAAACTGTATCTTTGGTGGGACAAAAATGAATTGTATTTCTATAGGACAGTTTATTTGCTACCAGGCATAAATCAGTTATGTTGCTTTTTGTTTTCTACTAGTTACCTATTACTCTTAAATAAACAACTTGTAAAATGAATAATAAAAAGTAAGCTGGATAAAGATACATACCCCTTGGTAATTGGATAATACATTGTTGGGCTTTTTAGATAATTCCCAGAATGACATTAAAATGAAGTCTAGTGATCAGTGTTCTTGCCTATTTCCACGTTTTAGGTTTTTTTCTTTAACAAAGTATACTCATCATTACTCCCAACCTCTCTTCCATAATTTTAGATTGCTTCAAAGCAAAACCTAGAGTATCATTCATCTAAAATAAGTATTTAGATACATATTTTAAGTACATATCTAAAACCATAAAGATTATTTCCATCAGGAGGTATATCGTGTCTGCAGGTGTGTTTTTTGGGATATGTTAGCCATTGATAATCATTGCCTAGATCCACTGGGGGTTACAGGTAGTGACAGTCATAGTGTGTCATTTCTACTTCACTAATTAGCTAGAATGTTCTACAATGAGAAATATTCATGTAGTGAATTTTTTGGTTTTGCTGATTTTTGTTTTTAAACATTTGTTAAATTTCCCCATTTGATATCAGTTATTCTTGTTGGCTATTTCTTTCTTTCTTTTTTTTTTTTTTTTGATACTTTCCTTTTCTCTTTTTTAGACTGTACATCTATAGTTATTAAATCACTTTATTAAATCCATTTATCCTAGCAGTTGGGAAAATACTGTTATTGAGGGGGAAAAAAGTTATCAAGAAGAGAAGAATTATCTTGTTTTCATTTAAAAGAATCCCTTTTGGGGCCAGGTGTGGTGGCTCATGCCTGTAATCCTAGCACTTTGGGAGGTGGATCACTTGAGGTCAGGAGTTCGAGACCAGCCTGACCAACATGGTGAAAACCCGTCTCTACTAAAAAATACAAAAAATACAAAATTAGCCTGGCGTTGTGGCACATGCCTGTGGTCCCAGGTACTTGGGAAGCTGAAGCAGGAGAATCACTTGAACCTGGGAGGCAGAGGTTGCAGTGAGCTGAGATCACACCATTGCACTCCAGCCTAGGCAACAACAGTGAAACACCATCTCAAAATAATAATAATAATAAAAGAATTCCCTCTGTTTCTCTTGGTAAAGATAGACTTCCTGGTATTCAGTTATTGCAGATTACTGGTCTCTGCAAGTCACTAGAGACACTGCCTTTGCCAACAAGTGAAAATGCACTTTATGTGTTTTGGAAGAAATTAGTCATGGGAGTAACACAAATTAAGTAGTTTGGGAAGATCATGTCAATTGGACACTTGCTTCTCTTTTCTAGTCTGTGGTGCAGCATGTATAAACATTTCTATCTTATGCTTTTCAGGAGAAACCTCATGGCTGGAAGAAAACTGTGACACAGCCCAGCAGTCTCAGTGTCCAGAAGGGTGAGCAAGACTGATATAGGGATTTTTATCTTCCTTTAACAAAGGTGCACAGGAGAATGTAGTTAGTTGAGACACAGAGTGGAATTTCCTCCACTTTGTATACATTTCAAAACAGAAAAGTTC
The DNA here is from genome assembly GCF_009761245.1 of Sapajus apella. Lineage (NCBI taxonomy): Eukaryota > Metazoa > Chordata > Mammalia > Primates > Cebidae > Sapajus > Sapajus apella. The sequence goes on along the minus strand of NW_022436946.1, from coordinate 18,374,842 downwards.
ACAAAGGATTAGATTTCTTGCAGCTTCCAAGTCCTAATGGACTTCTGTTTGCTTTATTTTTTACAAAGCCTTTTTTTTTTTTTACTTTTTACAAAAGGCGTTGTAAAAAAATAAAGCAAACAAAAAAAAGCTTCATATTAATTTATTATATTCACATCTTACAACAACAATTTTATTTTGTTTTTGTTTTAGAGACAGGGTCTTGCTCTGTTGCCAAGGCTAGAGTGCAGTGGTGCAATCACAGTTCACTGTAGCTTTGACCTCCCAGACTCAGGTGATCCTCCCCACCTCAGCCTCCTGGGGAGCTAGGACTACAGGCATGCCACCAGGCTTGGCTAATTTTTTATTTTTCTCTCCCTCTCTTTTTTTTTAGAGAGATGAGGTTTCATTATGTTGCCCAGGCTGGTCTCAAACTCTTGAGTTTAAGTGATCCACTCACCTTGGCCTCCCAAAGTGCTGAGATTCCAGGCATGAGCCCCTATACCCAGCCACAGTAATGACTTTAAAAAATTGGTTGGAATATTAAATAAGTAACACTCCAGAGATCTAGATTGAAATCACTTCTGCCAGAACTCCTTTTCCTTTTTTAAATAACTTAATTTCTGCCTTGTTTTAATAAAGATAGGGTCTCGCCATGTTGCCTAGGTTGAACTTGATCCCCTGGCCACAAGCAATCCTCCCTCCTTGGCCTCCCAAATTGTCAGGATTACAGGCATGAGCCACCATATCTGGCCAGAATTCTTTCCTGTTAACATCTTGGCACCTCAAATTTCTTCTTACTAAGGGCAGGGGGAGAGGTTTGTGCAGGCCTTGAAATGAAAGAAAGTCCCTGAAGGGTGAATGAGGAGGGCTTTGTCATTAGGCACAGGTGATAAACACGTGATACCCCTACTCCACCCCTCCCATGCATCACCTCAAGCCAGCATGGATTCCACTTTTCTCCATCCACTTCTCCGCCCTTCACACTTTTCCGGGCCAAGTAGTGGAAGAATGGTGGTAAGGTGGATGAAATAGAAAGGAATACTTGGCTTTAGAAAGAATTGGTAGAGGCAGTTTTTAAATTTAAGTTTATTATTATTATTATTAAAAGATAGGATCTCACTCTGTCACCCAGGCTGGAATGCAGTGACATGATCATAGCTCACTGAAGCCTCCAATTCCTGGGCTCAAGCTATCCTCCCATCTCAGCCTCCCAAGTATTTGAGACTACAGGCATGGGCCGCCACACGCAGCTAAACATTTTTTGTATTTTCTTCTAGAGACAGGGTCTCACTATGTTGCCCAGGCTGGACTCAAACTTCTGAAATTTGGGAAGCGGGCTTCCCAAAATTCTGGGCATGAACTACTGTTCTGTGCTGGTCAATGGAGGCATTCTTTTTTTTTAAGACAGGGCCTCATTTTGTTGCCCAGGTTGGAGTGCAGTGGTGTGATTACGGCTCACAGCATCCACCACCTCCTCGAGTCAAGCAGTCCCCTCACCTCAGTCTCCCAATTAGCTGGGACCACAAGCATGTGCCACCATTCCCAGCTACTTTTTGTATTTTTTGTAAAGAAAGTGTTTTTCCATGTTGCCCAGGCTGGTCTTGAACTTCTGGGCTCAAGTGATCCTCACCTCTTAGCCTCCCAAAGTGCTGGGCTTACAGGCATGAGCTGCTGTGTCTGGCCCAGTGGGGGCATTTTTAAATAGTGTTATTTCATTTTAAAAATGTGTATGGATAAGGCATCTGTTTTTGTCCCATGCAATTTTGGTTTGTAGCTCAGATTCTGCTGCTCTCTTCACACCTGGTGGGTGGAAGAGTAAAGGATTAGAATAAAATGAGATGAGTTTGAGTCCTGATTTTGCCTGTAGGTCTTTTGCAATAATCACTTCTCTGAGCTTCACCTATGAAACTGAAATAACAACAGTGTCAGGGTCAGAAGATTTCACGTGAGGATTAAATGACCTAAAGCAAGGAAAGATTCTTGGTGAGTTATCAAACGGTACATTCATTTTAGTTCTAGTGCAGGATACATAATAGGTACTCAAGAAATTGTTAATATTTTTCTGGTGAAATTTTTCTTTAGTCATTTGTTTTATTAGATGAACTTGATACTTGAATCTATTAAGGTGTGCCCATGGCCTTTTCTCATGGTTAAAATTACACTGTCAATTCATCTCTAAAGAGCATAGTAATACAAGCTAACATTCATATAGTTCTTTTTATGTACCAATATGTTCTTTGCACCATAGTCATCTTATACATTAGTCTTTATAAAAACCCTTTGAGGTAGGCTCTATTATCTCCATCCTCATTTTACAAAGAATGAGATGAGGCAAAAGCTGTGAAATCACTTGCCCAGTGCTACCTTGCTAGTGGTTGTTGGAGGCAGGAAGCAAACCCAGGCAGCAAAGACCCAGAGTCTCTGTGGCATGACACTCCCTCAAGTCATATCATTTTTACTGCCTCTGATGAAGCTCAAATAAGAGCTCACTCCATGCCAAGAACTGTCATGTCACATCTGTTATTTCACCAGGATCAGGTAGCTTACCCAAGGTGACCCACTGCCAGTAGGGGCAGAGCTAGGCTATTGGCTCACATCTGTCATTTAAGAGTCTAAGCTCCTTACTATACTATGACCACTAGCAAAATAGTAAAGCAAACAAGCAAAGAGAAATACTAGCATAAATGTCTGGCAAGAGGGCTTTATGTAATGTCTTCAGCCACTAAAATTTTTACCAGCAAATATTTATAGTGAGCAGAATCATCACTGTCCATTTTCTAGTGGTTGCTGGAGGCAGGAAGCAAACCCAGGCAGCAAGGACCCAGAGTCTCTGTGGCATGACACTCCTTCAAGTCATAGGCTGAGCCTGTTAACACTATGCAATTCACCAGAAGAAGGGGTAAGGGGGTGAATAAGGGAAAGAATTGTTTGAGGCACCAAGACTCCCCTTCCTGTTGATAACTAGGAGGAGAGAGACAGTAGGTGAGCAGGGAGGTTTTTACTAAAGTCTTTGTAAAGACTCAACAAACCTAGACAACTCAGCCCAAATGATTAGTTAGAATGTCCTACTCCAAACTGGCAAATCACTGTCCACCTGAGGATCTGAGAGCTGGAGCAGCATCCCAGAGAAATTACAGGACTGATTTGGCAACCTCAAAGCAAGACAAGACTAGAAAGGAACCTAGTAAGGAAAGGGGTGGTGGTGGTGGCCAGGAGGACACTGGCTGTCTCCTGCTATCCACTAATTCCCTTTATTCCATTGAAGTCATTCCTGCTCATACCTTCCATCCCTGCATAGAAAATGGACAGTGATGATTCTGCTCACTATAAATAAATAATAAATATTTACTTACATAAAGCCCTCTTGCCAGATATTTATGCTAGTATTTCTCTTTGCTTGTTTGCTTTACTGTTTTGCTAGTGGTCATAGTATAGTAAGGAGCTTAGACTCTTAAATCAGACAGATGTGAGCCAATAGCCTAGCTCTGCCCCTACTGGCAGTGGGTCACCTTGGGTAAGCTACCTGATCCTGGTGAAATAACAGATGTGACATGACAGTTCTTGGCATGGAGTGAGCTCTTATTTGAGCTTCATCCCAGGCAGTAAAAATGACATGGATGCAATGCTCAAATCTTTTAGCAATCAGAGAAATAAAAATGAAAAGAAGATACAACTTTTACTCCATGAAATAATCAATACATCATGATTTGTATAAAGTCCTAACCACCAGTCTTGTTTATGAAGGTACTGTATAAGTTAATATAAACTGTTAGGAATTAATTGTGACAATATTTTAGTCTCCTTTGAAAGTTTGTCCCAAAACCAGGAAATGTGATCCTTATGAATTTATCTTTAGGAAATAATTAAGGGTGTTTTAGCTACAAGAATGCTCATGTCAGCAGAATGTGAAATGCACTCTCTAATTAGCTTGAACAGGCAAGCTGACCATTAAAAAAGGGGTGCATTGACTCTTTGGATTCCACAATTGACCCCACAGACAGTTGACCCTGTCTTTAATCTTCAAGGTTATTTTAATGGCATATTTATGAATATAAAATTTTTAATCAGTTATGTTAATGACTATAAATAAAGAAGTGTTTTCCCATGTAAATTGCATTAGGCCACTTTAATTTCTTCATAAATTTTCTGCACATTGCAGTTCAAACAGTTCCAGTTTTCCATTTTTATTTTTAAATTGAGGTATCCTAATTCATACACATTGAAATGGTCTTTTTTTTAATTTTAATATTTTATTTTATTTTCCCATTTATTTTATTGCATTTTAGGTTTTGGGGTACATGTGAAGAACATGCAAGATTGTTGCATAGGTACACACGTGGCAGTGTGATTTGCTGCCTTCCTCCCCATCACCTACATCTGGCATCTCTCCCCTTGCTATCTCTCCCCAGCTCCCCACCCAACTGACCCCAGTGTGTAGTGCTCCCCTCCCTGTGTCCATGTGTTCTCATTGTTCAACACCCGCCTATGAGTGAGAACATGTGGTGTTTGATCTGCTCTTCTGTCAGTTTGCTGAGAATGATGGTTTCCAGGTTCATCCATGTCCCTACAAAAGACACAAACTCATCGTTTTTGATGGCTGCATAATATTCCATGGTGTATATGTGCCACATTTTCCCTGTCCACTCTATCGTTGATGGGCATTTGGGTTGGTTCCAGGTCTTTGCTATTGTAAACAGTGCTGCAATAAACATTCGTGTGCATGTGTCCTTATAGTAGAACGATTTGTAATCCTTTGGATATATACCCAGTAATGGGATTGCTGGGGTCAAATGGAATTTCTATTTCTAGGTCCTTGAGGAATCGCCACACTGTCTTCCACAATGATTGAACTAATTTACACTCCCACCAACAGTGTAAAAGTATTCTATTTCTCCACATCCTCTCCAGCATCTGTTGTCTCCAGATTTTTTAATGATCGCCATTCTAACTGGCGTGAGATGGTATCTCAATGTAGTTTTGATTTGCATTTCTCTGATGACCAGTGATGATGAGCATTTTTTCATATGTTTGTTGGCCTCATGTATGTCTTCTTTTGTAAAGTGTCTGTTCATATCCTACAGCCACTTTTGAATGGGCTTGTTAGTTTTTTTCTTGTAAATCTGTTTTAGTTCTTTGTAAATTCTGGATATCAGCCCTTTGTCAGACGGGTAAACTGCAAAAATTTTTTCTCATTCTGTTGGTTGCCGATTTGCTCTAATGACTGTTTCTTTTGCTATGCAGAAGCTGTGGAGTTTGATTAGGTCCCATTTGTCTATTTTGGCTTTTGTTGTCAATGCTTTTGGTGTTTTGGTCATGAAGTCCCTGCCTACACCTATGTCCTGAATGGTTTTACCTAGATTTTCTTCTAGGGTTTTTATGGTGTTAGGTCTTATGTTTAAGTCTTTAATCCATCTGGAGTTAATTTTAGTGTAAGGTGTCAGAAATGCATCCAATTTCTGCTTTCTGTACATGGCTAGCCAGCTTTCCCAACACCATTTATTAAACAGGGAATCCTTTCCCCATTGCTTGTTTTTGTCTGGTTTGTCAAAGATCAGATGGTTGTAGATATGTTGTGTGGCCTCTGAGACCTCTGTTCTGTTCCATTGGTCTATATCTCTGTTTTGGTACCAGTACCATGCTGTTTTGATTACTGTAGCCTTGTAGTATAGTTTGAAGTACAGTAGTGTGATGCCTCCCACTTTGTTCTTTTTGCTTAGAATTGACTTGGCTATGTGGGCTCTCTTTTGGTTCCATATGAAGTTTAAGGTGATTTTTTCCAGTTCTGCGAAGAAGGTCATTGGTAGCTTGATGGGGATAGCATTGAATCTGTAAATTACTATGGGCAGTATGGCCATTTTCACAATATTAATTCTTCCTAACCATGAACATGGAATGTTTCTCCATCTGTTTGTGTCCTCTCTTATTTCGTTGAGGAGTGGTTTGTAGTTCTCTTTGAAAAGGTCCTTTACGTTCCTTGTTAGTTGTATTCCTAGGTATTTTATTCTCTTTGTGGCAATTGTGAATGAAAGTTTGTTCTTGATTTGGCTCTCTTTAAGTCTGTTATTGGTGTATAGGAATGCATGTGATTTTTGCACATTGATTTTGTATCCTGAGACTTTGCTGAACTTGCTTATCAGTTTCAGGAGGTTTGGGGCTGAGACGATGGGGTCTTCTAGATATACAATCATGTCGTCTGCAAATAGAGACAATTTGACTTCCTCCTTTCCTATTTGAATGCCCTTTATTTCTTTTTCTTGCCTGATTGCTCTGGCTAGAACTTCTAATAATATATTGAATAGCAGTGGTGAGAGAGGGCATCCTTGTCTGGTGCCACATTTCAAGGGGAATGCTTCCAGTTTTTGCCCATTCAGTATGATATTGGCTGTTGGTTTGTCATAAATAGTTTTTATTATTTTGAGATACGTTCCGTCAATACCTAGCTTATTGAGGGGTTTTAGCATAAAGGGCTGTTGAATTTTGTCAAAGGCCTTCTCTGCATCAATTGAGATAATCATGTGGTTTTTGTCTTTGGTTCTGTTTATGTGGTGAATTATGTTTATAGACTTGCGTATGTTGAACCAGCCTTGCATCCCCGGGATGAAGCCTACTTGATCATGGTGGATAAGCTTTTTGATGTGCTGTTGCAATCGGCTTGTCAGTATTTTATTGAAGATTTTTGCATCTATGTTCATCATGGATATTGGCCTGAAGTTTTCTTTTCTTGTTGAGTCTCTGCCGGGTTTTGGAATCAGGATGATGTTGGTCTCATAAAATTATTTGGGAAGAATTCCCTCTTTTTGTATTGTTTGGAATAGTTCCAGAAGGAATGGTACCAGCTCCTCTTTGTATGTCTGGTAGAATTCAGCTGTGTGAAATGCTCTTAAGTGTATAATATAATGCAATTTGGAAATTCATGAAGTTATGTAACTCACCAATATAGAATATTTCCACAATCCCAGAAATATGTCTCATGTTCCTTCTCACCCTTAACATCCCAAAGACAATCACTGTTCTGATTTCTATCATAATACATTCCTGTTTTAGAATTTCATGTCAATGGAGTTAAACCACAGGCTGTCTTAGGTCTGGAAACCGAATAACTTTCCAAATTGGAGAGTACTCGAAGTGCCCACGGACAGTAGAATAAGTTTTGTATTATTCATTCATTAGAATATTAGCCATGGAAATGAATGATCCATAATTACTTGCAACAATATGGAGGAATCTCTTTTTTTTTTTTTTTTTTAAAGACGGGGTTTCACCGTGTTGGTCAGGCTGGTTTTGAACTCCCGACCTCAGGTGATCCGCCTGCCTTGGCGTCCAAAGTGCTTGAATTACAGGCGTGAGCCACCACGCCCAGCCGAGGAATCTCAAACATAACGTCAAGTACAAGAATTGAGACTCGACAAAATGCATACTATATGATTTCATTTGCATATAAATGTAAGTACAAAAATAGACAAAGCTAATCTATGCTGTTGGAAATCAAGATACTGATCATTCTTGGTGGGATGTGGTTTGCAGAGTTTAGTGACCAGAGGAAGCAGAAGCGGCCTGATAATATTCTTTCTTCATCTGGGTGGTGACTACCCAGGGAGCTCAGTTAGTGAAAATGTATCAAACTATACATCTGTGAAATGTGTGTGTGTGTGTGTATCAGAGAAATAAAATTGTAGACCAGGTGCCGTGGCTCACACCTATAATCTCAGCTCTTTGGAGGCCGAGGTGGGCAGATCACTTGAGGTCAGGAGTTGGAGACCAGCCTGGGCAACATGGTGAAACCTGGTTTCTACTAAAATTTAGCCCGGTGTGGTGGTGTGTGCCCATAATCCCAGCTACTCAAGAGGCTGAAGAACAAGAATTGGTTGAATCAAGGAGGCAGAGGTTGCAGTGAGCTGAGATTGTGCCACTATACTCCAGCCTAGGTGATAGAGTGAAACTGTGACTGAAAAAAAAAATTAAAAATGAAAATAAACAAAATTACAGTGTCTGTCTATGGCCCAAAAGTTACCACAATTATTTTGCCTGAAAGACAGGTCTAAAAAAAGATTTCAATGCTTTTGAGGTATATATAAATATCCCGAAGTCGTAGAAGAAAAAGTCAAAAAATGTGGAGTTTTAGAATAATAAAACATCTCAAAACTATAGAATTTCTAAATTCCATATCAGAATGATCTCCAAAAGATGGTAGAATTTAGTAATCATTACTTAACCCAGAACTATTTTCTTACTGTACTTTCTAAGAATTTTCTAACTTAGAGAATTGTAAGTAGCAAAGAAAAGTATATATTTTTAAACAATCAAAACAATGAACACATTTTTTTTTTCATTTTCAGGTTTGACCTGCCACCAGTTATCTTGTTTTCTATGGATGGATTTAGAGCTGAATATTTAGACACATGGGATTCTTTAATGCCAAATATCAATAAACTGAGTAAGTCTTCTATAACTAGTGGCATACAAATGGTAAAGACATAGAGTCAACATCTGGATGATGCAACTTTTTTTCTGACTTTTAACCTTAGTGGTTTGTCTTAGCTTAGATCCTCTCCGACTTTACCACATGGTATCTTCTTTCTGTTGGAAGTGTATTTTCACACTTTCTGGCATCTCCTACCTTTATTTTGGTAGCATGTTCATCCTTCTGTTTGTTTATTTTGATTTGTTTTGTATTTGAATGTAACTTCTGTCCTGTGGAAATCTGTTCGTGTGTACTGCCTTGAAAGTGATGTTTGTCAGACCTGGGTTCTGGGTCTTAGCAAGGTGGATATAACAAGGACCGGATCCAGAAGGAGCCTGGTGGAGTAGGCAGACCCAGCACCTCCCACCACTTCAGCAGATGTCAAATCCAGGATCTATTCCGGTTCCAGAATGGAACTGCCTACAACCTGGCCCTACCACTTGCTAGCTCTGAGGTCTCAGGTAACTTTCCTTCACCTTTTAGTGCCCCAGTCTCTTCATCTGTGAAACGGTGACTTCCCACCTGATAGGATTACTGTGAGAATGTGCACGTAGCATTTTAAAAATAGCTATTTGACATGTGGTATACACTGGATGTGTCACGCGTACTGCTCGCGCAAAGAGACTGTCAGGCAGGCTTTATGTGGGCAACAAGGCCATTTATTTCGTGCGTGGGTGCAAGTGGACCAAATCGGAGAAAGAAGTTAGGCAAAGAGGGTAGGAGAGGGAATTGGTTATATAGGTTGGAGCAAATGGTCCACTAAAGGTGGTAATCTATCTTAGGGAGGGGGAGGACATCACAGGATGCATGGTCACAAGGTAGGGGTCATTTATTACAATCAGGCATGATCACAAGGGTGGGGAGTATCAGTTGCAGTCAGAGGGGAGGGTGCGGTAGATTACATAGTTACAGGGGTGGGGGTCTTGAGAAACCCAATGTCCGGGGGGAAAGTTTTGTAAGGCTGAACAGGAATAATGGATGCGGGTTGTAGAGCAATTAGTTGAGGCAGGAACAACTTGTTTTACTTCCTTCTGTGGCAACCTGGTTACTTGTGGTTGCTTCAGACTTTTTGGTTCCTGGAGACCATTCAGAGTGAACGTGCGGGTCACCAAGGCTAAAATGGCCAGGCCTGGACTTAGAGCTCCAACAGGGTGGTTTTAAGTTATTGTTATAATTATTTTATTATTAGCTTTATTATAATGTACTTCTGTGTTAGGATACTTGGACTTCACACAATTTAATAAAGGTAGTAATAAAGAGAAGTTGAGGCTGGATGTGGTAGCTCATGCCTGTAATCCTAGCACTTTGGGAGGCCGAGGCTGGAAGATCCCTTGAGCTCAGGAGTTTGAGACCAGCCTGGGCAACATAGTAAGACCTCGTCTCTATTTAATTATATATATATATATATAAAAATATATATATAAATTATATGTAATTATACGTATATTTTATTATATATATTAAATTATATATATATATAATTTAATATATATAATATATAAATATGAGTACCCAAGGACACAGTGCTAAGAAGTGGCAAAATTAGAACCAGAGAGCTAACTTGAGGGCCCGCAGTCTTCATGGCCCTGCAGTTTCTTTCTTCCCTTTTCCAGGCCCTGTTTTATATCCCCGAAGCTCTCAAATTTCATGTCAGTTTTACTGGTTTATTGTTTCTCTTTTCCTTCAAGTTTTTAAAAAATAGCTGTTTGATTTTGGGTAAGTTGAGTGACATTTCTGGGCCTCAGTTTCCTCATTTGTGAAGTGAAATACTAGATCTGATTATTTCTACTGTGAATTCCAGCCCTAAAATGTGACAGTAGTAGAAAGATAGACCACTCCCCCTGGAACACAAGCTGCATTGTTTCTTCAGCTTCTCCCTCCTTCCCTGGGGCAGATCTTTAGCAAAGAGATTGTTTTCCAAACCCAGGACTTGTCACTTTTCTGCTGAGTCATTTTGTCCTTAAAAAGTTAACTAACACTTCTCAGTTTCTATCTCCTTATCTACATTTGTCTTGATAAACTGGATATCAAACCTGGTGTCAAAAGGGAAATTGACTAGCCAGGGTGAACTGAACCCCCTCTAAAGTGACATTCCTTGGTTTGCTCATTCCATTGAGAATGACATTGATGAAATATATAAGAGCTTTCTGCTTTCGATGTTTAAAATAATTTAAAACATGTAAAATAGTCTTTAGTCATGTAGACATCTCAATCCCCAGATGTGTGAAGCTATGATCAATTAGGGCTACCTAGGCAAAATGAGGCTGTAGGTTCTAGGAGGCCCAATTAAGATTAGATGTGGTAGGAAGGGGCACATATTTTCAGGACCTCCTCAGGCTGTTTCAAGGGAAGATTTAAAAAGAACAGATGTGGTTAAATAGGATTAGGATTATGTTAGCCTTGAGGTGAGGTATGTGACAGGAGGCATTGCTGTTAAGGAAGTCCAGGGTCCCTTCTCTAGGGTTTCATCAAGCTGCCTGGATTGGGCCACCACCATCGTGTAAACTGAGCCTAAGCAATATCACAGAGTCACGAGTCATATTAGAGGCTATTAAGTAGACGAAGAAGTGGCTCTCCGAATCACACTCTAGTGAGGCAAGAACATTGTCTTTCTTTCTTTTTTTTTTTTTTGAGATGGAGTCTTGCTCTGTCGCCCAGGCTGGAGTGTAGTGGCACAATCTCAGCTCACTGCAACCTCCACCTCCTGGGTTCAAGCGATTCTTCCGCCTCAGCCTCCCAAGTAGCTGGGACCACAGGCACGTGCCATCACGCCCGGCTAATTTTTGTATTTTTAGTAGAGACGGGGTTTCACCATGGCCAGGATGGTCTCGATCTCTTGACCTCGTGATCCGCCTGCCTCGGCCTCCCAAAGTGCTGGGATTACAGGCGTGAGCCACCGCGCCCGGCCCAAGAATATTGTCTTTCTTAGTGCAGGTGGCAGCAGGTAAACAAGGCCAGGGCAAGATCAGGAAACTGTCAAGTTGGGATAGAGGTGATTTGGCCTATTTAGAAGAAAGGCTTCTTGAAAAGTTGGATGGGAAACTGCGTATCAAATAAGACTAGAAGTAGCCTGTAGACAGCAAAAACCCCACAGGTGACATATGCAGAGTTTTGGAGATTAGAGTTTGCAAGGTTGGCATTCACGGACAGCTGAGCTCTTACATGGGCCACAGCAGATGTCATGTGCTGTCTGCTTTTTAAATTTTTTTTTGTTAAGAATGCATAACATGAGATCTACCCTCTTAACAGATTTTTTCAGTGTATGATGAAGTATTATTATCTATAGGCACAATGCTGTACACTGGATCTCTAGAATTTACTCATTTTCTAAAACTGAAATTTCATACCCATTGATTAACAATTCCGCATTTCCCCTTTACCCAGCCCCTGGAAACCATCATCCTGTTCTTTGCTTCTATGATTTTGAGTATTTTAGATAATCCCATATAAGTGGAATCATACAGTATTGGTGTTCTATGGCTAGCTTGTTTCACTTAGTATACCTTCAAGGTTCATCCATGTTGTCACATGTTGCAAGATTTTCCTCTTTTATTAAGGTCAAATAATATTCATTGTATGTATATATCACCTTTAAAAAAATCTATTTATCTTTTGAAAGATAAACAGATTGTTTCCACAGCTTGACTCTTATGAATAGTGCTGGGTGAATAGGGAGTGTTAACATCTCATTGGGATCCTGATTTCAACTCTTTTGGATAAATACTCAAAAGTGGAATTGCTAGATCATATAATTCTATTTTTAAGTTTTTGAGAAACCTCCATACCGTTTTCCATAGCAGCTATACCATTTGCTTTTCACTAACAGTGTACAAGAGTTCCAGTTTCTGCACGTCTTCATCAACACCTTTTTTTTTTTTTGATAATAGATATCCTAACAGAGGTAATGTGATATCTCATTTTTAAAGTTTTATTTTTAATAGTTATTATTTTAGAGATGAAGTCTTGCTATGTTTCCCAGGTTGACCTCAAACTCTTGGGTTCAAATGATCCTCCCATCTCAGCCTCCCAAAGTGCTGGGATTGCATGTGTGAGCCCCTGTGCCTGGCCTCACTTTGGTTCGTTACACCTTTTTCTGATAATTAGTGACATTGAGCATCTTTCATATACCTATTGGATGTTTGTATATCTTTAGAGATGCATGATATCTTTCTTCTTTGAAGAAATATCTATTCAGGTCATTAGCCCATTTTTTAATGAGACTATCAGATTTTCTGCTATCAAGTTGTAGAAGTTCCTTATATATTTTGGAAATTAACTGCTTATTAGATACACAGTTTGAAAGTATTTTCTCCCATTTCATAGGTTGCCTTTTCATTCTATTGATTGTTTCCTTTGTTGCACAGAAGCTTTTTAGTTTGATGTAGTCCTGTATGTCTATTTTTGCTTTCATTGCCTATGCCTTTGTCATCATATTCATGAAATCATTGCCAAGACCAACGTCATTCAGATGTTCCCCTGTGTTTCCTTCTAGAAGATTTATAGTTTCAGGTCTTATTTCAAACCTTTAATGTACTTTGAGTTTATTTTTGAGTATGGTATCAGATCAGGGTTCAAGTTCTTTTTTCTGCATATGGATATCCAGTTTCTAACATCATTTGTTGAGTTAGCTATTCTTTCCCCGTTGCATATTCTTGGCACTCTTTTTGAAGACTGGTTGGCTATATATGCATGGATTTATTTCTGGGCTCTCTCTTTTTTTCTGAGATAGGGTCTCATTCTGTCACCCAGCTGGAGTGTGCAACAGCATGATCTCAGCTCACTGTCACCTCTGCCTTCCAAACTTAAATGATCCCCTCTGCCTCCTGAGTAGTTGAGATTACAGGCACCGCACACCACAATGACTGGCTAATTTTTGTATTTTTTGTACAGATGAGGTTTTGCTATGTTGTCCAGGCTGGTCTTGAACTCCTGAGTTTAAGCCTGCCTTGGCCTCCCAAAGTGCTGAGATTACAGTTGTGAGCCACCGTGCCCAGCCTGGGCTCCCTATTCTTTTTCATTGGTCTATATATCTGTTTTTAGGCCAGTAACATGTTAATTACTGAAGACTTTTAATGTATTTTGAAATCAGAAGCTTTGATGTCTTCAGATTTGTTCTTTTTCAAGAATGTTGTGGTTATTTGGGATCTTAAAAATTTAATTTTGGCCGGGCGCGGTGGCTCAAGCCTGTAATCCGAGCACTTTGGGAGGCCGAGGCGGGTGGATCACAAGGTCAAGAGATCAAGACCATCCTGGTCAACATGGTGAAACCCCGTCTCTACTAAAACTACAAAAAATTAGCTGGGCATGGTGGCGCGTGCCTGTAGTCCCAGCTACTCAGGAGGCTGAGGCAGGAGAATTGCCTGAACCCAGGAGGCGGAGGTTGCGGTGAGCCGAGGTCACGCCATTGCACTCCAGCCTGGGTAACATGAGTGAAACTCCGTCTCAAAAAAAAAAAAAAAAAAATTAATTTTTTTTTCTATTTCTGTAAAAAATGCCATTATGGTTTTGATAAAGATTGCATTGAACCTGTAAACTGTTTTGAGTAATAGGAGCATCTTAACAATATTAAGTCTTCAAGTCATGAACACGAGGTGTCTTTCCATTTGTTTATGTCCACCTTAATTTATTTTACCCATATTTTATAGTTTTCATACACAAATCTTTCATTTTCTTGGTTAAATTTATTTATAAGAATTTCATTATTTTCAGTTTTTATAAATGAGATTGAATAGTTAATTATTAGTACATAGAAATGCAACTCATTTTTGTGTGTTGATTGTGTATCCTGCAACTTTACTGCATTTATTAGTTTTAAATAAATTTATTTAGAGCTTTCAATATATTTAGAGCTTTCAGTAGATAATATCACACCTCCTGCAAATAGGGACAAGTTTACTTCTTTCTTTCCTATTTGGATGCCTTTTTGTTTTTTCTTGCCTAATTGCTCAGGCTAGATGAGTGGACATTCCTGCTTTGTTCCTGATCTTAGGTGGAAAAACTTTCAGTTTTTCACCATTGAATAGATTGTTAGTTGTGGACTTTTCATATAATCTTTATTATGTTGAGGTAATTTTTCTCTACAGCCATGTGCCACATAACAATGTTTCAATCAACAACAGACTGCATATATAATGGTGGTCCCATAAATTATAATGGAGTTGAGAAATTCCTATCACCAGCTGGGTATGGTTGCTCTTATCTGCAATCCCAGCACTTCAGAAGGCCAAGGAAGGAGGATTGCTTGAGCCCAGGAGTTTAAGATCAGCCTGGGCAACAAAGTGAAACCCTGTCTCTACCAAAAAAAAAAAAAAAAAAATTAGCTGAGCACAATGGGGTGTGCCAGTAGTCCCAGCTACTCAGGAGGCTGAGGCAGAAGGATCCCTTGAGCCTAGGAGTTCAAGGTTGCAGTGAGCTATGATCACACCACTGCACTCCAGCCTGGGTGACAAAGTGAGATCTTATTTAAAAAAAAAAATGCTATCACCTAGTGATGTCATAGCCATTATACTGTCATAGTGCAAAGCATTATTCACGTTTCTGGTGATGCTGGTCAAGACAAACCTACTGCACTGCCAGTCATAAAAAATTATAGTATACACATTTATGTGCATTGCCTCATACTTGATAATGATAATAAATGACCATATCTGGTTTATGTATTTACTGTACCATATTTTCTTTTAAGTGATGGGATCTTGCTATGTTGCCCAGACTGGTCTCAAATTCCTGGGTTCAGGTGATCTTCCTGCCTTGGCCTTCCAAAGTGCTGGGATTACAGGCATGAGCCACTGTGCCAAGCTTATACTACACTTAGACTATGTGCATTATTTTAGAGTGTACTCCTACTTATTAAAAATGTTAACTATAAAAACAGCCTCAGATGAGTCTTTCAGGAGGTGCTTCAGAAGAAGGTACTGCTATCATAGAAGATGACAGCTCCATGAATATTATTGCCCCTAAAACCTTTCAGTGGGGCAAGAGGTGGAGGTAGAAGACAGTGATATTAATGACCTTGACCCCATGTGGGTGTGGGCTAATGTGTGCGTTTGTGTCTTAGTTTTTGACAAAAACATTTAAAAAGTAAAAACAAGAAATTAAAAAACAAAAGCTTATAAAGATATAAAGAAAAAAATATTTTTGTACAACAGTGCAACGTGTTTGTTTTAAACTCAGTGTTATTACAAAAGAGTCAAAAAGTTAAAAAAATTAAGTTTATAAAGTAGAAAAGTTACAGTAAGCAAAGGTTAATTGATTATTGAAAAAATACATTTCTATAAATTTAGTGTATCTTAAGTATACAGTGTTTATAAAGTCTATGGTAGTTTACGGTAATGTTCCAGATTTTCACATTCACTCACCACTCACTTACTGACTTACTCAGAGCAACTTCCAGTCTTGCAATCCTCATTCATGATAAGTGGTCTGTATTATATCATGTTTTTACTGTACCTTTTCTATATTTAGATAGATAGGATTAAATATATAAATACCACTATGTTACAATTGCCTACAGTATGGGGCAGAATAACATGCTATACAGATTTGTAGCCTAGGATTAATAGACTTTACCACATAAGCCTAGGTGCATAGTGGGCTTTACCATCTAGGTTTGTTTAAGTACACTCTATTATGTTTGCACAATGATGGAATTGTCTAAATACACATTTCTAAGAACGTATCCCTGTCTTTAAGCAATCCATGCGTGACTGTATTCCTACTTTATTGAGAGCTTTTATCATGAAAGGGTGTTGAATTTTACCAAATGCTTCTTCTTCTTCTATTGAAATGCTCATGTAATTTTTATCCTTCATTCTGTTAATGTGATGTATGCACCCCAGGGATAAATCCCACATGATCATGGTGTATAATTTTTTCACTGTGTTTTTGAATTTGGTTTGCTAGTATTTTGTTGAAGATTTTTGCATCTATTTTCATCAGAAATATTAACCTGAAATTATCTTTTCTTCTGAGGTCTGTATAGGTTTTATATCAGAGTAATGCTAGACTTATGAATTTGAAAGCATTCCCTTATCTTCAGTTTTTTGGAAGAGTTTGAGAAGAATTGGCATTAGTTCTTCAAATATTTGGTAGAGAAATTGTCAGTGAAGCCATCTGGTCCTGGTCTTTTTCTTGGGAGGATTTTAGTTATTGATTCAATCTCCTTACTGTTTATAGGTTTATCCAGACTTTCTATTTATTTAAGATTCAGTCTTGGTACACTGTATGTTTCTATGAATTTATCCATTTCTACTAGGTTATCCAGTTTATTGGCATATAATCATTCATAGCATTCTCTTACAAACTTTTTATATCTGCAGTATCAATTGTAATCTCCTCTTTCTGATTTTATTTGAGTTTTCTCTCTCTTTTTCTTGGTCTAGTTAAAAGTATGTCAATTTTGTTTATCTTTTTGAAAAACCAGCTGTTGGTTTCATTGATTTATTCTATTGTTTTTCTATTCTCTATTTCATTTCTTCTTTAATCTTGTTTTCTTCTTTCTGCTAACCTTGGATTTAGCTTGTTCCTTTTTCTGTTCCTTGAGGTGCAAAGTTAAGTTGTTTATTTAAAATTGTTTTTCTTTCTTAATGTAGGCATTTATTGTTATAACTTGCATTTTAGTGCTGCCTTTGCTGCATCCCATTTTCATGTTCGTTCGTCGTTTCAAGATATTTTCTAATTTCTCCTTTGATTTCTTCTTTGATGCATTGGTTGTTCAAGTGTGTGACATAATTTCTACATTATTTGTAAATTTTTAAGTTTTCCTTCTAATACAAATTTCTAGTTTTATTCCATTGTAGTTGGAGAAAATACTTGGTATGATTCCAATTTTCTTAAATGCATTAAGACTTGTTCTGTGATCTAATATGTGCTCTATCCTGGAGAATGTTCCATGCATACTTGAAAAAAAATGTGTTGAGTTGGGTTGAATGTTGTGTAAGGTTTCTACATGAAAAAAGATAAAACACCCTGCTGATAGTTTTATAGGGCTTCTCTTGTATATCATGAGTTGCTTTTATTTTGCTGTCTTCAGTATTCATTGTCTTAGACTTTTGACATTTGATTATAATAAGTCTCGGTGTGGATTTCTTTAGGTTCATCGTGTTTAGAATTTTTCAGGCTTCCTGGATCTGGCTGCCCATTTTTCCCCTGCTAGATTTGGGAGTTTTTAGCCATTATTTCTTTGAATAAACTTTCTGGTTCTTTCTCTTTTTCTTCTCCTGAAAATCTCATCATGGATATATTAGTTCACTTGTTGGTGTCTCAAAGTTCTCTTAATGTTTCATCACTCCTTTTTGTTCTTGTTTCTTTTTGCTCCTTTGCCTGAATAATTTTAAGAGGCCAGTCTGAGTTTGCCTCTCTTTGTTGAAATTTTCAGTTTATTCATGCATTGTTCTCATCACCTCAATGAATGTGTTTATGACAATTATTTTTAAATGTCTGTTAGGAAAATTATATCCCTGCTTCATTCAGGTCAATTTCTGATTTATCTTGTTCCTTTGTTTTGAACATATTTCCCCATTTCTTCATTTTCCTTTGCTCTTTGTGTTGGCATTTGCGCATTGGACAAAACAGCCACCTTTCTAGGTTTTCATGGACTAGCCTTGTATAGGAGAAACCCTCACCAGTTGGCCTGATCAAGGATTCTGGAGGCCCCTTAAACCTTCATGCTAGTCCAACCTTGTTTCTTTGTTCTTAGGGGCCTCACGTGTCTAGAGTACACTGGTCCCATTGGTGCTCCAAGATAAGTGAAACAGAAGCCAACCTCTTGGGCAGTCACCAGAGAATTCGAATCATTAGACATCTTGTCCAGTCCTTTCTCTCCCCAGAGATAAGTTGAGATCTGGATTTTGTTTTGTGTTTTTGTTTTTTGCTTTTTTTACCCCTCTGTGCTGCACCAGAGAGAGGGGCTATGGTGACTAACATGCTACATCAAACCATTGTGTTTTTTCTTACTGGCCCCTCAGGTGACTAGGGTATACTGGATTCCATTAGTGCTTCAATACAAGCAAAACAGAAAAAGCCAGTCCTTTGGGCAGTCCCTGGAAAAGTTGGGGCATTGGACACTTAGTGTGACTCTTTTCCTCCCCTGGGAGAAGCTGGGAGTTGGGGATATTGCCTGATTTATCTGTGCTAAGCCAAGAAGAGAAGCTGTGGTGAGTGCCTGCGTGCCAGTTCAAATCTCCTCTTTGTTCTCTGTAGCACCCAGGGGACTAATGCATGTTGGGTCTCAGATCTTCTAGCCAGTTTCTCAGATGCCAGTTGCAAAAACTGGAGTGTTAAATGTGTGGTCCAACTTTTTCCCTCCTTGGGGAGAAGCTAAAAGTTGAGAGTTCTCTTCTGATCATATAGCACCATTCTGGGATGGGTATTATGTCAAAGAAATGGTTCTGCTTTTCCTACTGGTTTCAATGTAACTGGTTTTATACTTGCCTGGTAAGCAGGAGCCTCTCAAGTAGTTTCTGGGTTTCTCACAAATTGAATTGGTTTATGTGTGGCTACTGAATGATTGTGTCTGCTGTGGGGAGAGTCTTCCAAGATTTCCTATTCTGTCATCTTGCTAGCATCACTCCTCTCTGCTCTCTTTTGATCATTCTTCTTTATGTGCCAAGGGCTTGAAGGCATATCAACAACTCTGGGAAGACTGAAGCCCCTGCAGAATTTATTACTCTCTATTTTTTTGACTGCTAGAAATGATACAGGCCAACATTATGGCTAATCTGTTTATTCTACTAAATTATATATAAAATGAAAGTACTTATTTTCAGCCTGTTTTTTGGTTTTTTTGTTTTGTTCTGTTTTTGAGACAGAGTCTTACTCTGTTGCTCAGGCTGGTGGGCAGCGGCATGATCTCCACGCATCGCAACCTCCGCCTCCCGGGTTCAAGCGATTCTCCTGCCTCAGCCTCTTGAGTAGCTGGGATTACAGGCATGTGCCACCACACCCGGCTAATTTTTTGTATTTTAGGAGAGACGAAGTTTCACCATGTTGGCCAGGCTGGTCTTGAACTCCTGACCTCAGGTGATCTGCTGGCCTGGCCTCCCAATGTGCTGGGATTACAGAAGTGAGTCACCATGCCTGGCCTACATTGTAGTTTTGATCTGTACATTCTTTGGTTGCTTTGCCTACTCACCCATTTAGACCTTTGCTGCTTCTTAGAGTGTCTGGTTACCATAAACCTAGTTGCATAGACTTACCTCATTTATATTTTCAGATTATTTTTGTTTCGTACTTAAAAATTTTTTTAGAAGTAAAACATACACATAAACATTTTAAAGCAATATTCAAGGCTATATAGTAAAATAAATGAACGAAACCTCTTTCCCGATCTTCCTACTTTTCCTTTGCAAAAGCAATCACTCATTGGTTTATTGTGTCTTTCCAGAAGTAGTCTGTTCAAGCCTAACTTAAATTATTCATATTTAGAAGAAACAATGGTAGCAGACTGTGCTTTTCGTGGGCTTTCTTCAGTAGCTGTGGTTCAAGGGCAGGTGATACAAAATGGTGGCTTACGTCTATAGAGTCAGCAGATGTATCCTGTTTATGACATCGCTTAACTAGGGCAGTGCCATGTTTTAACGATACTGGTAGCTTCGTTTGCATTTTATTTTATAACCTAGTTTTACCCATTTAGGAATTTGAGTTTGTCACCCATGTTTCAAGGATATTAAAGCAGAAACTGACTTTATGTATCTGTTCCTTGTATGACTATTTTCTCAAATTATTTTAATTGCATAAGTGGACTAGATCTCATTTTATTTTCTTGTCATATAACTTCTTAACAATATTAAATGTCTTTCCCTGATTGAGATCAAGATTTACTTATTGGTGGTGTTGACTAAAGAAGAAAGATAAAGGTTATTTTAATCTTAAGTTGTTTTATAAAGCCCTCGAGCAGTTCTCAAACTTAAATACAGTAGGATGACCTGGGGTGCTTGTTAAAAATGTAAATTTTTGGCCGGGTGCAGGGGCTCATGTCTGTAATCCTAGCACTTTGGGAGGCTGAAGCAGGTGGACCCCTTGAGGCCAAGAGTTTGAGACCAGTCTGACCAAGATAACAAAATCCCATCTCCACTAAAAAAAAAAATACAAAAATTGGCTGGGCTTGGTGGCAGGCACCTGTAGTCCCAGCTACTCTGGAGGCTGAAGCAGGATTATCACTTGAACCCAGGGGGCAGGAGTTGCAGTGAACCGAGATCGCGCCACTGCACTCCAGTCTGGTGACAGAGCAAGACTCCAAAAAAAAAGAAAAAGAAAGAAAGAAAGAAAGAGTAGATGTTTTTGAATTCCCTTTCCTTTGTCTCCTACCTTCCAACCCCCATCAGAGAATCTTATGTAGTGGACTTGATATGGGGCCCTAGAAGTTTCTGAAGGAGGAAATTCCTGGATCAGAGGCTGGGAAGGAGACTAATCCCAAAAACACTCATTGTGTTCAGCAGCAACACTTGTGACTTTTTGGACAACAATCAATTTCATGTTTTGTTTGGACCTAAAGAGAATCTATAATAGTGAAGCTTATTTTAGAAGTAGAGGCAACACAATTTTTGTGTGGAAAATTTCTCGTACATCACTGCTGCAGAGGAAATAGCAATGTGTCCCAGTGGTCCTGACCTCTTTAAACAGGGTTATTGCACAGACTGAAAACAACAGAACAATGAAGCGAAATTACTGCCATACTTTGTGAAAAACAGATCAAAGGAAACTTCCCTGGTCAAATGGAAACTATACTACAAGTAAGGAGCAGTAAAATTAGCTTAATTGGTAAACAGTATTACATGACATGGTCTTATGCAGTTATACAAGTCAAATCCTTTTTCAATCTAGACAGTAGTGTTGACTTTTGTTATATTAGATACTTTGCATGTAAGAACTATCAGCTAGATGCCAATTCTGTATAAAGCAAACAAAGCTGGCAGTGTATGATATAGAGTACTTTAGCTCAGGGATCAACAGACTGTAGCCTGTAGGCCAAATCTGGTTCACTCTGCTCGTTTGTGTATGGCCTGCCATATATACTGAGAATTGTTTTACTTCTTTTAGAAAATTTCTATTTATTTACTTGAAACAGGATTTCACTCTGTCACCCAGGCTGAAGTGCAGTGGTGCAATGACAGACTCCATCTCCTTGGCTCAAACAGTCCTCCCACTTCAGCCTCCAGAGTAGCTAGCACTATGCAGGTGCATGCCACCATGCCCAGCTAACTTTTTATTTTTATGTAGAGAGGAGCTTTCACTGTGTTGCTCAGGTTGGTCTCAAACTCTTGAGCTCAAGTGATCTGCCTGTCGCAGCCTCCCAAAGGGCTGGAGTTATAGGTGTGAGCCACTGGGCCTGGTCTGTTTTACATTTTTAAATGCTTGGAAGAAAGTAAGAATATTTTGTGACATGTAAAAATTACCTGAAATTCAAATGTCAATGTCCATAAAGAAAGTTCTATTAAAACACGGCCATGTTCATTTGTTTATGTATTGTCTACACATGCTTTGGGGCCTCAATGGCAGAGTAGAATTGTTGCAACAAAGACCATATGGCCTTGCAAAGCCTAATATGTGTATCACTGGCAATTCCAGAAAAAATCTATACACCTTGATTTGCTCACTCCTCTCCTAAAAGACTGACATTCCTTGGAATGGAGAAAGCTTAGAGGCCAGAATTTCAACCTTTTTCCATCTTCAATCCACTTTTTAGTTTGTTTTCTATTTCTCTGGGAGACTTCCACGTTCAGATTGCTAGTTATCTGAAAACTGGAGAAGAAACAACTTCCTAATTTCTCATCATATTCTGTTGTAGAAACATGTGGAATTCATTCAAAATACATGAGAGCTGCGTATCCTACCAAAACCTTCCCGAATCATTACACCATTGTCACGGTAAGTGCTTGACCCAGTGGTAAGACAGGCCAAAGACCAGAACTGATCACATAAGACAGACATGCTTGGGCAGGAACCGGCTGATTTCAGTGCCTTACCCTTCTCAAGCACATGTGGGGATAGTTCATGGCTCAATTCAGGCTGGGAAGTCATGGCTCAATGTGAGGCCACTCCAGAGCTGTGAGGCATGAGCTATGAGTAAATGTCCAGCCTTAGGTTAACTCACCTGTGTCGAACCCAAAACAGACCCTTTGATGTGAGAAATACCATTTTCCTCTGGTCTTTCGATTGCCCTTTGCTTATCTGAAGGTCTGCTGGGAACAGTAAGCTCTACAGAGGGACAACTACTTTGATGCGGAAAATTTCATTCTTTCCTAGTCTTTTCATTATAATTAACTTGATAGAACTTCTTTTTCATAAATGAATTCACACTGTCTACACCTCTTTAGATAAATCAATAAAAGCAAATGAATTACCTCAGTGTATAAAAAGATGTAGGTAGAATGATTAAAATGAGTTTAAATAAAAATTAAGTTATTTAAGATGGATAGATTTAGAACACATTTTAAGGCACCTTCTGCCTCAAAGGATGTTTGTGTCTTTATTACTTTGGGTTTTAGTCTTTTGTTACTATGGAACAGTAACTATGACATTTACATTTTACCCCCATACACATGTATGTATGTATTCTCATTATTTGCAGATTCAATGTTTGCGGGTTTGTCTACGCACTAAAATTTATTTTTAGCCTCCACATCAAGAAGTATAGTGCATTTGTGGTCATTTGCAGCCATCACAAAGAAGCATAAAAAGCTGAGTTGCCCAATGCACATGTCACATGTTCCTAGCTAAGGTCTCACCAGGAAACATTCTGCTTTCTTGTTTTAGCTGTAATATTATAAACAAGTATCATTTTCACAATCTTACTGTCTATCAAATGCTATACTTTTTATATGCTCATGCTTTTTCTTGGGTTATTTCACTGGTTAAAATTGTCCCCTTGCATAGTACTAAAGTGCTTTCTGGTAACCCTAAGAGCAAGAAGGCTGTGAATTGCCTTGCAGAGGAATTATGTGTGTTAGGCAAACTTTGCTGAGGCATGATTTATAGTGAACCAACAATATATATAAATAAGGTGACTTTAAACAGAAACACTCATAAAAGAAGGTTATGTATCGATCAGAAGACAAAAAATGTTGTAACCAAAGGATCTCAGGAACCTAACTCTATTTTCCTAGGAGTAATGGTTTAGCAATCATTAATTTAGTGTTCATGACAACTTTACAGAGTATAACTACTATGAATAATAATAATCGAATATATATGCATAAATATGAATACATAATACATACTACATATATGTATGTGTATACATAAAATAATGGATTATGCAAAAGTGCTACTAATTTACTGTTTATATATTTTATACACATATATGCCTAGATATTCATATACATAGTGATGTTCTAAAATAATGACCCTAAAATCCACAGGCATTCAATAGAAATGTGTGGAATGATTAAATAAACATGTGGGATTTGATAGATGGATGGATGGCAGGGAAGATGGATGGAGACTGGGCAGGCTGCCTTTAAAATGCTGGTAACACCCTTTAATTCAATTTAACCAAGATATTTGATATATAGAAAGCTTCTATCTAGTAAATTTCTTGCTATTCTTGATAATATAACCAGTGGCTAACCATTATTCTAATATATGTGAATCTTTAACAAACAGTTAAACAGTTATTTAGCACACAAAATTTATATTAACACCATCAGCACAAGCCATCAGCCTAATGTCATTTATTTGCTGCTATAAACCATGGTAGAACTAGAAAAAAAAAAATATATATATACAATAAACCCTCATAACACGTGTTTACCCCTTGCATAGGGTTTGTTCCTAAGTGACAAACCTTCACATGTACCCCAAACCTAAAAGAAGGAAAGAGGAAGGAAGGAAGGAAGGAGGGAAGGAAGGAAGGAAGGAAGGAAGGGAGGGAGGGAGGGAGGGAGGGAGGGAGGGAGGGAGGGAGGGAGGGAGGAAGGAAGGGAGGGAGGAAGAGAGGAAAAATATTTGTAAAAAATGCATCTTTACTGAACATGTACAGACTTTTCTTGTCACTATTCGCTAAACAATACAATTATTGACATAACATGTGTATTGTATTAGCTATTATAAGTAATTTAAAGATGATTAAAATATACAGGAGGGTATGCATAAGTTATATGCAAATCCCAAGCCATT
The DNA here is from genome assembly GCF_009761245.1 of Sapajus apella. Lineage (NCBI taxonomy): Eukaryota > Metazoa > Chordata > Mammalia > Primates > Cebidae > Sapajus > Sapajus apella. Next base: position 18,350,283 of record NW_022436946.1, on the reverse strand, counting down.
TTCTATCAGGGACTTGAACATCTTCTGATTTTGGTACCTGAGGGAGGTCATGAAACTAATGGAAGCCAAGGGATGACTATATCTCCTGATATTTAAATTCAGGTCCATGTGTTTTACATTGAAAGACATAGTATCTTTCCTAGATATGAGTAATAGATTGTGTGCTATTTCAATTTAAATTTATATTTTACTAATATTTTATCTTACATCTTTTTTGAAATTATCATTTTAGGGCTTGTATCCGGAATCACATGGCATCATTGACAATAATATGTATGACGTAAATCTCAACAAGAATTTTTCACTTTCCTCAAAGGAGCAAAATAATCCAGCCTGGTGGCATGGGCAACCAGTATGTACATTGTACACGTGGCAACTGAAGTAACCGCCATTTCTCAATGTGACAGGAGGTCACACTTCTCAGTCCACTTTGAGTTCTATGTCACCCATCTAGTTTCTAAGGGCTGAGGGTGGGAAGGTGTTTCACCAATATTTATAACTTGAATTTTTAAAACATTTATGATTGTTAATTCAAATAGCTTTTGTTTAAACTTGTGTGTTGGATTATAAATGTATCTATCTGGAAATTACTCAGAAAGATTGTTGTTAGTGTTTTTCCTCATTCTGTTTTGTAATTCTTTTAAAGGGAGAGAGGAACCATCCAATTTTACCAGTTTAAAAAAAATGATTTTGCTTCTTAGTACCTTGCTATGTTTTTGATTTTTGAGGCAGATTCTTAGATAATTATATCTTTTAATTGCTACAATGGTTAAATTTCAATTTTAATACATGTTGCAACTATTGTTTAGTTTCTAGGAAAGTACATCATTCCTGCCCAAGGTAATTATTGAGTTTCCCTTATTCTAAATTTTCTCTTCTTACAGATGTGGCTGACAGCAATCTATCAAGGTTTAAAAGCTGCTACCTACTTTTGGCCCGGATCAGAAGTGGCTATAAATGGCTCCTTTCCTTCCATATACCTGCCTTACAATGGGTAATGAAGCACTTCCAGATATTCTCCTAGCTTGGCAGAAATGATCAGGATTTTTTTTTCGTCTTAATCTTGGCGGCAATTCTATTAATCCAGTTGTTTGAACTAAAAGTCTTGGGAGTCACCGTTGATTCCTCTTCTCTATGTCACTCACGCAGTCTTTCAGTAAATGCTCTTGGCTCTAATTAAAAATCGACATAGCCTGAGAACTTTTTATAAACTCTAGCATCACCACTCTGGTTCGAGCTATCATCTCTCGCCTGTACTATTGCAGCTGCCTCTTTACTCGTTTCTCCGCTTCTTATACTTTATAATCTAGTCTCATCCCACCTACCAGAGGGATTCCTTTAAAATGCAAGTCTGGCCAAGTGGGGTGGCTCATGCCTATAATCCCAACAGTTTGGGAGGCTGAGGTTGGCTGATCACTTGAGGTCAGGAGTTCGAGACCAGCCTGGCCAACATGGCGAAACCCCATCTCTACTAGAAATACAAAAATTAACCGGGCATGGTGGCACATTTCCTGTAACCCTGGCTACTCCAGAGGCTGAGGCAGGAGAATCGCTTAAACTCAGGAGACAGAGGTTGCAGTGAGCTGCGATCAGGGGCTCCTGCAGTCCAACCTGGTGACAGAGCGAGATCTGTCTCAAATAAATAAATAAATTTATTAAATTGAATGCAAGTCCAATTACGGCATTCTTTTGCACCAAAAACTTCAATGGCTCCTTGTGTCACTCAGAGTAAAAGCCCACAAAGCCCTATGTGGCATGACCTCGGCTGTTCCCTTACCTCTCAGACCTCATCTTCTGCTACTCCCTGGGGTGCTCACTCTGAACTCCTTGGTGGGCTTCAATATAGTAGGCTTGCTTCTGCCGCAGGGCGTTGCACTGGCTGGTCACCCTCCCTGAGATCATTTGCTTCATGGATCCAAAAGCCTACTCTTTCACTGCCTTCTAGCCGCTGTTGAAAAATTACCTTCTCCATATTGTCTTGCCCCATTTACACTAAGATTTAAAATTCCAAACCGCCTTCATCCCTGTTACTCTGCTCTAGATTTTTTTTTTGTCCATAGCATTTATCACCTTTTAATACACTATATAATTTATTTTTATATTAGGTCTATTTTTGTTACTTGTCTTCCTCCACTAGAATGTCACCTTTGGTTTTCTCACCGATAAATTCTGTTTTGAATGAACAAATAGTGTCCAGCAATAGATGTTCAACATATGTATATGCATACATTTTAAAAATGGAATGAATGGATCATAATCATTTGTCTTTTATTTTAGTTGGGAGAAACTAAAGGAGAGGAAGGTGAGGGGGAAATAAAACAATCTATGTTTCATTTATAGTGCTGCAGGCGTATCTATAAACAGCAATCCCTTGAAATACTGCTTAATCTCTTTCAGTATTGTGATTATATAGGAACACAAAGTGGATAGCTGAAGATATTAACCTTTCTGAATAGGGATGTAATGGAGTTATTCTTGATTTGATTCATTTTAAAGAATTATTTCTACCCTATTTTTTCAGAAGTGTCCCATATGAAAAGAGGATTTCTACATTGTTAAAATGGCTGGACCTGCCCAAAGCTGAAAGGTAAAGTCTAGTGTCAGAAAACTGCTGGCATAGTGGCATTTACATGGTTAAAAAATGAAGTTATTTCTTTACTTTAAATGACAATTTTTTGGCTATTTTTGAGACAACGTGGCATTGCCTTTTCATGGGCACTTTTCATGAAATATTCCTGGCTGGTCAGGGGCTTTCACTCCTTTAATCCCAGCACTTTGGGAGGTTGAGGCAGGAGGATCACTTGGACCCAGGAATCTCAGACCAGACTGGACAACACAGTGAGACTCTGTCTCTAAAAAAAATGTAAAGAAATTAGCTGGGCATGGTGGTACACAGTTGCAGTCCTAGCTACTCGGGAGGCTGAAACGGGAGAATCACTTGAGCCCAGGAATTTGAGGCTGCAGTGAGCTATGATTATGTCACTGCCCACTAGCTTGGGTGACACAGTGAGACTCTGTCTCAAAAAAAAAAAAAAAAAAAAGGAAGGAAATTATTTCTGAGAGCTAGTAACTTTTGTTTTCGAAAATGTAGTTGACACTATTGAACAACAGAGATAGAGCCAGTACCAGAGAGCAGAGGCAAATATCACAGAACCAGAGCCAGATATGGAGTGGAGCAGAACTTGGAGCAGGTCTGACACTTGGTTATAAGGTCTGACTCCAACACCCAGGGGTGCTCCATCAAGCCCACGGCAAGACTGGAGTGACAGAAGGCTATCTAGGAGCTCCAGGTAAACAGTACATCAGAAACCGGACCCCAGAAGAAAGAACGTGGTGTGACAGAACCAAGAATCAGCAAAAAGTCAGAAACCAAGAAACAGAAAGGACTGGGGCACACCAAAAGTGGTCTTAACTGCAACAACAAAACAGAGTTTCACAGCAGGGGTGTACCAGTGCCTCTACCTGGGATGGTCTTGTTTACTTTCTATTAAGAGACCTATCCTTGCTGGAGCCAAGTAGAACCACAGGGTCTGAACAAAGAGGAGGAGGTTAGGGAGAAAGAAAAGGCCACAGCCAGCAGGCCCGATATCTACAAAATCCCCCAATCCAGCCTGTACATTTATTACAAATTGACAATATATTTGTTTCAATTTTACCCCTAGACCCAGTTTTTATACCATGTATTTTGAAGAACCTGATTCTTCTGGACATGCAGGTGGTCCCGTCAGTGCCAGAGTAAGTTGCGTGTGTGTGTGTGTGTGTGTGTGTGTTGTTGTTGTTGTTTTTAAACGTAAATTCATCTAGCCCTAACCTACAAAACAAAATAGTATTCTTTAATTTCTACTAAGGACACACGTATTTGATACACACACAGGAAGATCAAAACGGCTAAAAGAATGAAAGGAATGCCATGGTTAACTGCCTTCTTAACCATAAAATGGTTGAAAGTCTAGAAAGGACAACTGCCTTATTAACTATATCTTAAATCATTTGAAAACCCCTCATTGAATGTGTAGATGCGGCACTGTTGTTGCATATAACGAAAACATCAAGGCTAGATACTATACAAGCCAGTTCATACTAATGTGGTGCATTTCAGGCTAAGTCACCTGCAAGTCCATTGCGGTATATCTGCTGTCTACTCTCCCACAGTTCATTCATAAGTTCCTGATAATTGGACTTAACATATTACTGCCTCAGGCCGAGTTATTTCCCTTCTAGGCTCCCAGTATTGTTGAATTGGACTTTTTAATATAAATTTATTCATTATGTAGACCACTCTGTTATGATTTTACTACACAAATATAGTCCTTAAGTATCGCTTTTAACAACAACAACAAAAAAGCCATTCTGTCTTCTAAACTTCACTAAAGCCTCCGTTTTCTTGGACACAATGGAAAGCTGTGAAGGCTGCCATGAGTAAGGCATTTCCCCACCTGATGGAAACTCATGTAACAATTGTCCTCAGTTGGAACGCAAGCATATTCACTCTGGCAGCATGCCTTTGCCATTTCTCAGAAAAGCCTTTTTTCTTTTCTTCCTTCCTGTTAGGCCAAAATGAATCCTAATATAGGGTCTTGTTCGAGTCTCACCACTTTTAAGCCTTGGGCCTCTCCTGCACTGCTCTAGACTGTATCACAGAATTGTATGCTTTTTCACGTTACTCTAACGGTGAACTATCTAAAACGTATTCACCATGTCTTTTTTTCTTTCTTTTTTTTTGAGATGGAGTCTCGCTCTGTTACCCAGGCTGGAGTACAGTCGTACAATTTCTGCTCACTGCAACCTCCACGTCCCAGGTTCAAGCAATTCTCCTGGCTCAGCCTCCCAAGTAGATAGGATTACAGGCATGAGCCACCACGCACGGCTAATTTTTGTATTTTTAGTAGAGACAGGGTTTCACCATATTGGTCAGGCTGGTCTTGAACTCCTGACCTCAGGTGATCCACCCGCCTCAGCCTCCCAAAGTGCTGGTATTACAGGCATGAGCCACCAGGCCCACCCCATCTTTTCTGTTTTAACTGTTAGCCGTGTTTGATATGATTTGTCACTTGAGAAGGGTTGCACCTCTGGAGCTGATGTAAGATTAGGCACCATTACCTTTTTTTTTCCATCCAGTGCTCTGGTTTAAAACCCAAGTACATTTGAAGTATAATGTTGAAAAGTGCTGCAAAGGAAAAGATCAGAGTTCTCCCAAGAGATCTATCTAGGCAGTCTCAATCTAGTCAAGAGTTGGGTGCAAATCTGGGCTGCTTAGGAGACTCTCCTCTGAGTGACAAAAAGGAAATAAAATTTACAAATGGTCTTATTGAGGAAGGAGCTGTGCACACTGTAGGAACATATAAAATGAAACAATGGTCTGACAAACAAATGGCTAGATGGCTCAGCAAGTAGACAACGTGATAATGTTAAGAATAAGCCGGGTGCGGTGGCTCAAGCCTGTAATCCCAGCACTTTGGGAGGCCGAGGCGGGCGGATCACGAGGTCAAGAGATCGAGACCATCCTGGTCAACATGGTGAAACCCCGTCTCTACTAAAAATACAAAACATTAGCTGGGCATGGTGGTGCATGCCTGTAATCCCAGCTACTCAGGAGGCTGGGGCAGGAGAATTGCCTGAACCCAGGAGGCGGAGGTTGCGGTGAGCCGAGATCACGCCATTGCACTCCAGCCTGGGTAACATGAACGAAACTCCGTCTCAAAAAAAAAAAAAAGAATAATAGTAGCAGCTCACCCTTATTTGTGCTATGCTGTGCCAGAGCTGCTGGACAAGCTATGAGAATTATCTCCCACCAGTGTCTCCAGCATTGTGGAACAGGGAGGAGGACTAAGAGGAAGCCCAGAGAAGAAGTCAGGCACCAAATCCTGCAGGGCCTTACAGGCTAGAAAAAGTACAGTGAGAAGCATTGAAGCACTATAATAAGGGAGGTGACTCGGAGGAGGCAAGGGAAAGAGGGGAGAGACGGTGTCGACTTAGTCCAAGGTGTTGACTTAGGACAAATGCCCAAATACTTCTTTAAAAAAGAAGTAGAATTATTGGGTGACAGATGCTCTATTTAACTCTCTGGTAACCTATTGTCACATGACCCTCCGGAATGTGTGTGACCCTTAGACTCTCTTAGAAGTATCTGTCCACAAGCCTCTCTAACATGGAGCATCACTGTGAAAATCTTTACAGTCGAGTAGTGTTTGTTGACATTCAACATGGTTTCACATAGTTATTGCCAGCAGTTTATCTTCCTCTGTAGGAAACACAGTTTAGATTTCTGTTTATAGAAATCCAGGGAATTGGTAACTGATGAATATGGTAGCATGGGTGCTAGTCCTGGGCTCTGACGTTCTGTTTCAAAGCCAGCCATTTCAGAGAAGGAGAGGTGTTTAATTTTTACTTGATTAGATAACAGTTTGGCTAATTAAAACAATTCGTTACAACAATCTTAACTCCAAATTCTTTTGCAGGTAATTAAAGCCTTACAGTTAGTAGATCATGCTTTTGGGATGTTGATGGAAGGCCTGAAGCAGCGGAACTTGCACAACTGTGTCAATATAATCCTTTTGGCTGACCATGGTATACTTTTTAAGCAAATTCTTATTTGTCATTGACTATATTTTATCAATTCAGGAATCATACACAAATAATAGTGACATTTTAAAGTCTCTACTTCCAGACCTAAAGTCTGTTGAAGAAGCAAGGAATGAACTGTGATAGATTGTGAGGAAAAGAGGACCACATTAAATGTTCTAGTTTAATTATTCTAATCCCCCTGAAAACCTGCCCATAGACACTATGTTTTGTAAAAGTGGAGTTAATAATATTTAACAGGGATTCGGTTGGGTTGTTATTAAAATCTAAAAAGTGCTTTGGGGCCTTCTTTCCAGCCATGATTCATTCATGTAGATTGGCTACAGTTTACTGTAATTGGCAAGTTTTGCCACACCATGTGTATTTTTTTTAGTTATGTGAATAGATGTGTGTTTATTCATAGCTTTTCGTCTTTAAAGTTACTGTCACCTCACATTTCTCTACTTGAGGTTAACTCTTGATTTTGATAAACCTGGATGTTAGAGGAAGTGAAGCAATGGGCACATCCTCTCCCACCTCACGCAAAATACATTCGAACAGTTTTGAAGTATATATGCACTCATTCTACAGATATTTTCTAAGTGTCTACTCAATGCTAGGTACTTGCCTAGATATGCAGTAGATCCTTCCTAGCTAGGGTGGTCAAATTGTCTTCTTGAAAACAGCATTTAAAGTCAATCCCAGTATCTGTGAAGGGACCAGCCATGAGGCATGAGGAGGAAAAAGAGTGTGTCTGCAGAACTTTTGTTCATATTTTAGAGCATCCAGATAATGATAAACATAGTAATGTATTTTTAAAATTTCTAAGATGGTTCCCTAACACTTTGCCCTATTGTTTTAAAATTAAAGAGAAGCCTTTTTATGTACATTTTGTTAAAAGAAATTAATTAAAATTAAAATGTATATGCAAGCCAGGCACCATGGCTCATGCCTGTAATCCCAGCACTTTGGGAGGCTGAGGCAGGTGGATCACCTGAGGTCAGGAGTTCGAGACCAGCCTGGCCAACATGGTGAAACCCTGTCTCTACTAAAAATACAAAATTAGCTGGGTATGGTGGCACACGCCTGTAGTCCCAGCTACTCAGGAGGCTAAGACAGGAGAATCGCTTGAACCCAGAAGGTGGAGGCTGCAGTGAGGTGAGATCATACCACTCCACTCTAGCCTGTGCTGCAGAGCAAGACTCTGTCTCCAAAAAAAAAAAAAAAAAAATTTATATGCAGTCTGAAGAATTTCCAAATAAAAAAGATTAACTACCAAATCTTTTTATAGCACATAGTCCTTATATAAATTTAAATTACTTTGTACTTTTTTTTTGAGATGGAATCTTGCTCTGTCACTTAGGCTGGAGTGCAGTGGCATGATCTTGGCTCACTACAATCTCCACCTTCAAAGTTCAAATGATTCTTGTGCCTAAGCCTCCTGAGAAGCTGAGACTACATGTGCACACCACCACACCTGGCTAATTTTTTTATTTTTTGGTAGAGACGGGGCCCACCATTTTGGCCAAGCTGGTCTCAATCTCCTGACCTCAAGTGATCTGCCCACCTTGGCTCCCAAAGTGTTAGGGTTACAGGTGTGTGCCACAGAGCACAGCCTGAATAATGTACTTTTAAATGTAATTATTTTTGTATCTTTATTCTCTTAGTGTATTGTCCTATAAAAGCCCATGTTGCTTTTTAGATTTAAAAATGTATTATGTTTTCTTACATACAAATCAGATATTTAAAAGATTTAATTAGCCTCCTACAGAGGATTTTCTTCTTGAAATTACTTCCATTAATCTATTATACATTGAATAAATGATCTGTTTACAATTCCCATCTGTTCTTCCCTCAAATATGACCTTTTCCACTGCCACAATTTTCTGCCAGAGTAAAGTAACAGGGTGAATTGCATAAATTCTCAATGAAACTTGGTTTGAGATCTGTAACATAAAATGACTTCCATTTGACATGACAGAAATCAATCGTTGCCATTTATACATGTTCAGCGGATTATTATGATTATTTTTTGATTCAGGAATGGACCAAACTTATTGTAGCCAGATGGAATACATGACTGATTATTTTCCCAGAATAAACTTCTACATGTACGAAGGGCCTGCCCCCCGCATCCGAGCTCGTAATATACCTCATGACTTTTTTAGTTGTAAGTATGAAGACACCTATACGAAAAAAAGGGTAAAACTGAAAATGAATAACCATAGTCCCCTAATTCTGAGAGGATGTTGGGCTTGTCAGACCCTCTGCTGGCTCCTTGAGAAGACCACACGGAAATAAGTGGGAAATTCCCATGCTTAAGTATAGTCTATAAGGTCTATGGTAACATCTAATATTGTTAGGTTGAAGTATATCCTACTCTGTTCTAAATGCTAAAATAATTCTTTACTTGAAATAATTTTTAATCTAATTATATCAGATCATAGTTATTAATAAATGAATGTGTGAAGTTCGCCTGAGTAGTTCACATTCTTCGTAATTGTTCAGTATCAATTGTAATGTCATTTATTTCTTTTTCTTTTGAAACAGTTAATTCTGAAGAAATTGTTAGAAACCTCAGTGTAAGTATACAATATTCTTAATACATATATTTAAGTTAATGCAATGACCTTAATCTGGGTTTTGAGAAATTCATATTCTACTTTTCTAAGTCTAAGCTACTTGGAATGTATTTTTTAAACCTTCCATGAACATTATTTTATATGAATATTAGCTGCTTTTATCTTAGTTGTTTTCATTTTGGAGCTGACACATCCACAGAAATTAGTTTGCAGTAACAGAAGCACTAAATCCTGGTGTATATTGAAAGGGCTGATGTCCCATTCAAAAGGGCTGCCTTAACGAGCTTCAGGTGGCACCATCTTTCTCGTTTTTTGTGTGGCTAATATAAGGGGATAGTGAATTACACCTCTGACAGATCTTTTTTTTACAAGTCAAAAAGATAATCTCTTTACCCCCTAAGTATAATTGCAACTGCTTTTGATTGGTTCCCATGTCCCAAATTGTAAGTGAATGAGTAGAGAAACTTCTAGATATCTTAAAGCAATATTTTTGAAAGTGTAATTCACTACTCCTGGAAAGACCTGGAATGGTCTTCTATAATAGTTTTATTTATTTTTATTTATTTTACCTTTACAATGTTTGCTGGGTTTTTGTTTTGTTTTGTTTGTTTGTTTTTTGAGAAGGAGTCTGTCACCAGGCTGGAGTGGAGCGGTAAGATCTCAGCTCACTGCAACACCTTCCTCCTGGGTTCAAGCCATTCTCCTGCCTCAGCCTCCTGAGTAGCTGGAACTACTGGCATGTGCCATCATGCCCAGCTAATTGTTGTGTTTTTAGTAGAGACAGGGTTTCACTGTGTTGGCCAGGATAGTCACAATCTCTTGACTTCGTGATCCACTCACCTCGGCTTCCCAAAGTGCTGGGATTACAGGCGTGAACCACCACACACAGCCCATATTTGTTTTTATTAATTTTTTTTAAATCAACTTTCATTTTAGATACAGAGGGTATATATACAGATTTGTTACATGGGAATATTGTGTGAATCTGAGGTTTGGAATATGGATCCTATCATCTTGATAGTGAGCATTGTATTCAATAAGTAGTTTTTTAACCTACCCAACCCCTCTGCCCTCTAGTAGTCCACAGAGTATATTGTCCTGTACTTATGTTCATGTGTGTTCAATGTTTAGCTCCTACTTATAAGTGATAACATGCAGTATTTGGTTTTTTGTTCCTGCATTAATTTGCTTAGGATTTATGACCTTCAGCTCCATTCATGGTGCTGCAAAGGACATGATTTCTTTCTTTTTTTATGGCTGCATAGAATTCCATGATGTATATGCACCACATTTTCTTTATCCAAGCTACCATTGTTGAGCACCTGGGTTGATTCCATGTCTTTTCTACTGTGAATAGTGCAGCAATAAACATGAGTGTATGTGTCTTTTTGGTAGAATGGTTTAGTTTATGGGGAGGGGGGCGGGTGGGGTATATGCCCAGTAGTGGGATTGCTGGGTATCTTTGAGAAATCTCTAGACTGCTTTCCACAGTGGCTGGACTAATTTACACTTCCACCAACAGTATATAAGTGTTCCTTTTCTCTCCAGCCTCACCAGCATCTATTATGTTTTGACTTTTAGTGGTGGCCATTCTGACTAGTGTGAGATGGTATCTCATTGTGGTTTCAATTTGCTGACAAAAACAAGCAATTGGGAAAGGACTCCCTATTTAATAAATGGTGATGGGCTAACTACCCAGCCACATGAAGATTGAGACTGGACTCCTACTTTTTGCCATATACAAAAATTAACTCAAAATGGATTAAAGATTTAAATGTAAGACCTCCAACTATAAAAATCCTTGAAGGCAATGTAGGAAATATTCTTCTTGACATGGGCCTTGGCAAATAATTTTCAGCTAAGTCTCTAAAAGCAATTGCAGCAAAACAAAAAATAGACAGGTGAGACCTAATTAAAGTAAGAGCTTCTGCATAGCCAAAGAAACTATCAACAGAGCCAACAGAGAGCCTATAGAACGGGAGAAGATAGTCACAAACTACACATCCAACAAAGGCCCAATATCCAGAATCTACAGGAAATTAAAACAAATCAACAAGCAAAAAACAAATAACCACATTAAAAAGTGGGCAAAAGACATGAACAGATGCTTCTCAAAAGAAGGCATATAAGTGGCCAGCAAACGTGAAAAAACACTCAGCTTCATTAATTCTCAGAAAAATGCAAACAAAATCTCAGTGGCATAGTTTTTATAGTTAGATATTTAACATATATTCATAAATATATATCTATTACGTGTAATTAATGAGTTCACTATTTGCAATATGACTGTAACTATTTGAGTACAGGAGGTATGCAGTTACTGGCTTACCTTGGTTTATTGTGCTTCACTGCATTGTGCTTTGCAGAGGTTGCATTTTTTACAAATTGAAGGTTTTGTGGCAACTCTGCATTGAGCACGTCTACCTAGAGCCATTTTTTTCAATGGCATGTGCCTGCATCGTGTCTCTGTGTCACCTCTTGTTAATTCTCACAATATTTCAAAATTTTCATTATTTATATATGCTCTGGTGATCTGTGATCAGTTATCTTTGATGTTACTATTGTAATTGTTTTGGGGCACCATAAGCCCTAACCATAGAAGATGGCAAATTTAACAGATAAATGTTATGTGTATGCTGATTGCTCTACAAACTTGCTGTTCCCTGTCTCCCTCCTGTCTTCTGTGCTCTCTATTCCCTGAGACATACAATATTAAAATTAGACCAATTAGTAACGCTACAATGGCTTCTAAATGTTAAAGTAAAAGGAATAGTTACACATTTCTCGTTTTAAATCAAAAGCTAGAAATGATTAAGCTTAATGAGGAAGGCATGTCGAAAGTTGAGATGGACCGAAAGCTATGCCTGTTGCACCAATTAGCCAAATTGTCAACTCAAAGGAAAAGTTTTTGCAGGAAATGAGAAGTGCTATTCTAGTGAACACATAAATGATAAGAAAGTAAAACAGCCTCATTGCTGACATGGAGAAAGGTTTAGTGGTCTGGTCAGAAGATCAAACAGCCACAACAATCTTTTAAGCCAAAGGCTAATTCAGAGCTAGACCCTAACTCCCTCTTCAATTTTATGAAGGCTGAGCGGGTGAAGAAGTTGCAAAGGAAAAGTTGAAAGCTAGCAGAGTCTTGTGAGGTTTAAAAAAAGAAGCCTTCTGGCCAGGCACAGTGGCTCACGTCTGTAATCCTAGCACTTTGGGAGGCTGAGGCGGGTGGATCACTAGAGGTCAGGAGTTCGAGACCATCCTGGCCAACATGGTGAAATCCTGTCTCTACTAAAAATACAAAGAAAAAAAAAATTAGCTGGATATGGTGATGGGTGCCTGTAATTCCAGCTACTTGGGAGGCTGAGGCAGGAGAATTGCTTGAATCCGGAAGGCAGATGTTGCAGTGAGCTGAGATCGCGACACTGCACTCCAAACTGAGCAAATAAGCGAGACACTGTCTTAAAAAAAAGAAATCTTCTCCATAACATAAAAGTGCAATGTGAAGCAGCAAGTGTTTGTGATGACATAGAAGCTGCAGAAAGTTATCCAGAATATCTAGCTAAGATCATTGACGAAAATGGCCACACTAAACAACATATTTTCAATTGTAGAGGAAACAGCCTTCCATTGGAAGAAGATGCCATCTAGGATTTTCCTAGCTGGTGAAGAGAAGTCAGTGATTGGCTTCAAAACTTTCAATGGACAGGCAGACTCTTTTATTAGGGCTAATGCAGGTGATGACTTGAAGTTGAAGCCAATGGTCGTATACCATTCTGAAAATCCTAGGGCCCTTAGGAATTATGCTAAATCGACTCTACCTGTGCTCTGTAAATGGAACAACAAAGCCTGGCTGACAGCTCATCTGTTTACAGAGTGGTTTATTGAATATTTTAAACTCACTGTTGAGATGTTCTGCTCAGAAAAAAACATTCCTTTCAAAAGATTGCTGCTTATTCAGAATATACCTGGTCACCCAAGAGCTGTGATGGAGATGTTCAAGGAGATGGATGTTTTCATATCTGTTAACACAGAATCTATTCTGCGGGCCATGGATCACAGAGCGATTCTAACTCTCAAGTCTTATTCTGTAAGAAATCCATTTCATAAGACTATCGCTGTCATAAATAATTATTCCTCTGATGGATCTGAGCAAAGTATTATAAATTGAAAAACTTCTAGAAATAATTTCACCTTTCTAGATACCATTAAAATCATTTGTTATTTGTGGGAGGTCAAAATATCAACATTAATAGGAGTTTGGAAGAAGTTGATTCCAACCTTCCTGGATAACTTTGAGGGATTCATGACTTCAGTAGAGGAAGTAACTGCAGTTGTGGTAAAAATAGTAAGAGAATTAGAATTAGGAATGGGGCCTGAAGCTGTGACTGAATTGCTGCAATCTCACGATCAAACTTGAACAGATGAAGAGTTTCTTCTTAGGGATGAGCAAAGAAGGTGATTTCTTGAGATGGAATCTAACCCCGTGAAGATGCTGTAAACACTGCTGAAAAGACAACAAAGGATTTAAAATATTCCATAAACGCAGTGGATACAGCAGTAGCTTTGAGAGGATTGACTCTAATTTGAAGGAAGCTCTACCGTGGGTAAAATACTGTAAAACGGTTTTCGCATGCCATAGAGGAATACTTTGTCAAAGGCGGAGTCCACTGATGCAGAGAACTTCATTGTTGTGTCATTTTAAGAAATTCCCACAGCCACCCCAGCCTTCAGCAACCACCATTTTGATGAGTCAGCAGCCTCCAACACTGAAGCAAGATCTTCTACCAGCAAAAAGATGACAACTCACTGAAGGCTCAGAGGATCACTGGCATTGTTAGCAATTAAGTATTTTTAAATTCAGGTATGTACTTTTTAGACATAATGCTGTTGCACACTTAAAAGATTACAATGTAGTGTAAACATGACTTTTATGTGAACTGGGAAACCAATTGATACAGCATGCTTTATTGCGGTGGTCTGGAGCTGAGTCCAAAATATCTCCAAAGTATGCCTGTGGAGTACAATCTATGAGGATGGAGGGTGAAGGACTGCAGATAAACCCTGAGCAAAGAGTGGTTAATATAATCTGGGACGCACTGCAGGTTTCAAGTAGAATGCCCATTAGAGCAGAATAGTGATGATCACTCTGCTTTTCTCTCAATACCTTTTAGTATGCCGATCTTGAGTAAACACTGCAGAGTTCTTGCCCCTCCTTCTGGTAAAGTGTATACATGCAATGTGTTCATACTAAGTGGATGCGTGGTTAAGAATTGGCAACGTGTGGCCTCTCTAAATCCACATATGGTTTTCTTTTTGTTTCATCACCTCTTGATCCCTATAGCAGAAACTCTGTTGGTGAGGAAGGGCAAATCTCTAACAATCCCAGTGGTGCAAGGGGATTGGGTACCGCGGGCTTTGGAAATCCACTGCATGGCATCACAGATATGGAGTGGGCTCGGAGATACAGAGCCCCAAAGAAATGGACTACCATTTCACGTAGTCCACCCTTCCCAGGAAAATATTTCATGTGGTAGCACAGTATTCCCAGCAGTGCTGTTCTGTGGGCCTATACTGAGCTTATTTTGGACAGACATAACCAAGCATGAAGTGGTACTGTTTTAAGTTCCACGGCACTCTGACTGCATGAGAGACATCACTACCAACTGTTTCTGAGATAAAATGTCAAAAGCTGGACCCGATGCAGTGGTTCATGCCTATAATCCCAGCACTTTGGGAGGCTGGAGCAGGCAAATCACTTGAAGTTATGCGTTCAAGGCCAGCCTGGCCAACATGGTGAAACCCTGTCTCTACTAAAAATACAAAAATTTAGCCAGGTATCGTGGCAGATCCTGTAATACCAGCTACTCTGGTGGCTAAGAGGCAGGAGAATCGCTTGAACCTGGGAGGCGAAGGTTGCAGTGAGCTGAGATCATGCCACTGCACTCCAGCCTGGGTGATAGAGCAAGAATCTTTCTCAAATAAACAAACAAAAAGGCAAAAATTGTATCTCAACTCTGGAGGCTTCATTCCAAACTCTCAAATGCAAAGAATACTGGTACTTTTTTTTCTTTTGAGACGAAGTCTCACTCTATCACCCAGTCTGGGGTACAGTGGCACAATCTTGGCTCACTACAACCTCTGCCTCCCACGTTCAAGTGATTCTCCTGCCTCAACCTCCCAAGTGGCTGGGATTATAGGCACCTGCCACCACAACCAGCTAATTTTTGTATTTTAAGTAGAGATGGGGTTTCACCATGCTGGCCTCCCAAAGTGCTGGGATTATAGGCGTGAGGCACTGTGCCCGGCAGAATCACTGGTGCTTCTTCGTAGGTAGGCAGCTTGCCTTCAGTTTTCTCTGGGTTTACTCTGGCTACACAAAGGCCAGGAAAGTGTGATGGATCACACACAGGGACAAGTTGTAGTTAGTCCCTTGCACCTTGGGGGAAGCTGCATACTCAGCAGCTGCCACCATGTGCCTGCCTGGAAGTTACAAAAATACTGGCTGAAGAAAGAAGTGGTGGTAAATAAATCAGGAGAAGCATAAGCAGCCTGGAAAATATACCAAAATAGGCAAGGAAAAAACTGGCAAAACATGTGTGCAATATATACTTTTGTTTTCCTCTTTCATTCTACAAACTCTCCTTGCTTTCTCATTTCCTATATTTTATTTATGAGATATTGTGGTTTAAAATAAATGAGAAAATGAGGAAGTAGGCAAAATTTCATTTCCTTTGTTTATGTTTTTCTTGTTTCTCAAAATGGTCATGAGGGAGAGTTCCTTTGTAGTTCTGTTTCTCATTTCCTCATTTTTTTTACACAACTAGATACCAATGTGATCTGCATTTCTATAGTTTTAAAATGTGCCATATAGTTACAGTCATAATTATTAAAGAAACAAAATTTTACTCCAATTTGTAAGGAATCCGCGGATTTTTCACAAATAGGGAGACAATAATAGGTTTCAAAAGCCATTGACTTGATTGGAAAACAGCAAATGTAGGTTATTTAAAAGACAAATTGAGTCTGTTGGAAAGGACTTTTTGATGCAATTAAACTAATTTTTAATTTTTTAACTCATATTTACTAATAAGGTATATATTTTTATATGTAATGTAGACTCACAAGTTCTTGTCACTCTAAATCTAGACGTCTGCCCATTTTCTGTTAAAAAAAGAGAATAATTTATTGTGGTTATATATATATATCTCTCTCTCCAAGAATAAAAACTGAAAACGTTAACTCACAATTTAAATCAGAATTTTTAATTACAACCTGATTATCCTTTCAATGATAAAAGTAATAACTAGGGAATCTGACCACATTGATAATAGGTTTAATATTCCTATTGTATTAGCCAAGCTTAAATCCCTTTACTTTTAAAACGTGCTTCATAAATTGACTCAGAAGATGAAATTTTAAAATTAATTTGCATATCTTATGTATCACAAGTAAATAATTACTCATTTTTCAGTGCCGAAAACCCGATCAGCATTTCAAACCCTATTTGACTCCTGATTTACCAAAGCGACTACACTATGCCAAAAATGTCAGAATAGACAAAGTTCATCTCTTTGTGGATCGACAGTGGCTGGCTGTGAGGTTCGTGTATCTGTTTACTTATCTCATAATGCTTTAAACAACCAACTGTCATTATAAGTCTACTTAACCTTACCCTGCTATTATCATCACTGTGAATTTTCTTGAGCATTGACAATTTCTTGACCTTTTGCATGCTATTTAGCAGTTCTGCATTTAAAGTTATTGTTATTAGATTGCTGATGTTAACATCCTTATCTTCACAATATAGATGAGAATGAGGAGTAGGGCAAAGACTATGCTGGGAGACTGTAAGTGCCGGTGCCTTCCTATCCCCACTGTGCTGTACATGAAGGCAGCAGACAGATGGCATCAGTTGTCCTTCAGCCTGATAGTGAGTGACTGATTAGACAACTCTCGTTTTGAGACAGTGTTTCACTCTTGTTGCCCAGGCTGGAGTGCAATGACACGATCCCTGCTCACTGCAACCTCTGCCTCCTGGGTTCAAGCCATTCTCTTACCTCAGCCTGCTGAGTAGCTGGGATTATAGGCATACGCCACTGTGCCTGGCTAATTTTTTGTATTTTTAGTAGAGATGAGCTTTCTCCATGTTGGTCAGGCTGGTCTCGAACTTCCAGCCTGAGGTGATCTGCCCCCCTAGGCCTCCCAAACTCTTTAAGACCTTTGTCATCTTTTTGGTTTTTATAAAAGATCACATATACGGCTGTAAGACCAAGCCAATGAATTTGTTGTAACATTTATTTCTTATTTCTATCTCTTTGTAGTTTATGTTGATTATTGAACATTTGCAAAATATAAATGTGCTTAGAGAAAACAAAAACCATTATGACTCACTCCATCTTAAATAACCAATTAAATCATTGATTCAACAACATTTTATTGTATGCTTGCCAGGTATGCACCAGGCTCCATTCTAGGCATTTGAGATACAGACCTGATTCCTGCTCTCATGGGGCATGTACTACAGTGGAGAAAACTGGAAATAAGCCAGCAAACAAATAAATATACACTTTGCAATAGCTAAACTGATCATTCCTATTTGTGTATTTCATACCAGCATTTTTTTTCTCATGCCTAAGTAGATACAAAAAGTATCTGGACTTTATGGCATTTTCTGGCCTATTTAACGTGTATAAATGCAATATCAAGGGGACAGAATGACAATAACAATACAGTAGCTAAGAGATATGTTTGACAAGAAAAAGGAGATGACACTTTGGGAGGCTGATGCAGGCAGATCACTTGAGGCCAGGGTTCGAGAGCAGCCTAGACAACATAGCGAAACACCGTCTCTACTAAAAATACAAAAATTAGCTGGGCATGGTGGTGGGTGCCTGTAATCTCAGCTACTCAGGAGGCTGAGGCAGGAGAATTGTTTGAACCTGGGAGGCGGAGGTTACAGTGAGCCGAGATTGTACCACTGCACTCCTGCCTGGGCGACGGATCACGATTCCATCAAAAAAAAAAAAAAAAAAAAAAAAAAAAAAAGGAAGGAAAGAAAGGAAAGAAAAAGAAAGGAAATGAAAGGAAGAGAAGTGAAGGGAAGGAGAGGGGAGGGGAGGAGAGGAGAGGAGGGGGAGGGGATGGGGGAGGGAAGGGGAAGGAAAGGAAAGAGGAAAAGGAAAAGGAAAAGATGAAAAGAGACAAGGGACAAGGGAGAAGGGAATTAGGCTCCTCAATTTTCCTCAAGGGATGAGGAACTGGGGATTTGGCTAAGCCTATTCTACAAAACTACCTGGAAACACCTGCTCGTCCGGAGAGTGCAGTTTCACACTAGTTCACTAGATGGCACTGACTCCTCTCTTTGGGATCAAAGTTTATTAGCCCTTTGTGTAGATGGGCAGCTGTGCTGTGGCTCAGGACATTTTCTAGAAAGTATTTTCCTTAAATATGTGAAGCAAATTAAGCTCTACTAATAGTAAGTAGGCACAATTTTTAGTAATTTAGGTATGTAATATATAAACAAATATATATTTAAATGGGGATATGTTCTCCAAGTATTTGCTGTTAAGAGTCTGAGACCAAAGAAGTTAGGTCACTGGTACGGAAGGAGAAAGGGCTATAAAGTGAGAGTTCGGCCATCCAAATACCTCTGGGTATCATGCATTAATACCCAATCTCAAATGATGAGCTGTTTGTTCTTTTAAAACCCAGCACTGAAATGTTAAAAGAGCTGTAGCCCAAGAGTTCAAGGCTGAGCTCCCCACCTAGCTAGGTTGTAGGAACTTGGAAAAATTAATATCTTAGAGTCTCATTTTCCTCATCTGTAACACAAGATTGGCCTAGTTTTATTATCTTCTTTCCAGTAACATACAAAGTAAACTAACTTACATCAAAGGAAATTTTGAATACAGCCTAAACAAGAGAGCAAGTGAAGAATCTAATCTGATAAAATCCTGGGTTCACTCTCTCTCCAACTCTGAAAACACAAGCCTCTGGCTACTTATTTTCTAGTGAAAATACATCATCTTTAGTAATAATGTGTATTATTTGATAACAAGCCTAGATCCCCTTTGCACAATTATAACAAACTTCAACAGTTTGTATAATCTATTTTCATCATTATCTTCATCTTTATTTTGCCTAAAATGTGTTAGATTTTACTAATTTGGGGAAGCCTAATGTTTTGATATAGTAGAAGTCTTACTAAAGTGCTTTTTTTTCCTTTTGTCCCAGCCCCGCCCCTCTAAAGTGCTTTCTCAAAAGAATGTGAATTTTAGCTTTTTATTTTGGAATAGCAACCAACAAATACATTTCAGGCACCTGTTTAAGAACTAGAGATAACCAACAAAGTACCCGACCAAAGGATTTTGTCCAGGTAGGAAGATAACAGCGATAATCAGGTGGGATAAGTACTACAGTAGAACCAAGTACAAGACTCAAGGAAGCAAAAATTACAGACCCAGGTGCGAATGTCAAGTAGCATCAAACAATGCTTCCTGGTAGGGGTGGTTGCTGATCGGGGTTTGGAAGACTCATGATGGGATAGGATTCATATTGCCATACATATCGCCAGGTCTGTGCTGTGCAGTCTGCACGTTGAACAGTGGCATCCTGCCAATAAGGTGAGTGGGAGTGGAGAGAGAATCTTTGCTTAGCTCACCAAGCCTTAATGGGGCTGCAATGGCAGGAGGAAGGGGACCTGTTTTTGTTTTTGTTTTTGTTTTTTCCAAGAGTACCATCTGCTTGCCAAGGCTTGAACACTGCCAAAAGGCACCTTCTGGTTTTTTGTTTTGTTTTTTTGTTTTTGAGATGGAGTCTTGCTCTGTCGCCAGGCTGGAGTGCAGTGGTACATTCTTGACTCACTGCAATCTCTGCCCCCCGGGTTCAAGTGATTCTCCTGCCTCAGCCTCCCGAGTAGCTGGGATTACAGGCCCGCGCCACCATACCCAGCTAATTTTTGTATTTTTAGTAGAGATGGGGTTTCATCGTGTTGGCTATGATGGTCTCGATCTCTTGATCTTGTGATCCACCCACTTTGGCTTCCCAAAGTTCTGAGATTACCGGCATCAGCCACAGCGCCCAGCCTGAGCACCTTTTTAAAGTGAGCAGCAGCTCTAGAGAAAGGAAGGGTAAGGAGAAGGAGATAGATTTCCAGATGGAAGAACTAGCTTTCAGCAGTTGCAAGTAGTTTTGTATTTCTGGAGCACTGAGTGCATGAAGCCTTCATGTGTATGAAGGACCATATCTGAAATGACTAAGGAGCGTGACTTTGATCTCGAAGAAAGTAGGCCGTTGATAGATATAGGTGGCTTGAGATGAATATAATGGTATTTGCTTCTGGAGAGTTCCTTTGAGGTGCTACATGAACTAGGATGGTCTAGTGTAGTGGTCCCCAACCCTTTTGACACCAGGGACTGGTTTCATGGAAGACAGTTTTTCCAGGGATGGGGTGGAAAGGAGGGATGGTTTCAGAATGATTCAAGCACCTGACATTTATTGTGCACTTTATTTCTGTTATTATTACTTTGTAATATATAATGAAATAATTATACAACTTGCCGTACTATAGAATCAGTGGGAGCCCTGAGCTTGTTTTCCTGCAACTAGACAATCCTTTCTGGGGGCTGTGGGAGATGGTGACAGATCATCAGGCATTAGATTCTCAGAAGGAGCATACAACTTATATTCCATGCATTTGTAGTTCACAATAGTGTTCATGCTGCTGTGAGAATCTAATGCCACTGCTGATCTCACAGGAGATGGAGCTCAGGTGGTAATGCTCACTGGCCTACCACTTACCTCCTGCTGTGTGGGCCTGGTTCCTTACAGGCCACAGGCAGGTACAGGTCCATGGCCCACAGGTTGGGGACCCCTAGTCTAGTGTGAAACAGGAAAGCTTGTTAGAAAGCTATGTAGTGGCCCATTCCTGGGTGTGATGGCAGCCCCAGGGGAGCCTATGAAGCTATGGGGATGGTGAAACTGGATGGAGTGTATCACTGGGAAGGTATTATGGTTCACTGAGAAGCCACAGTTCCTGGGATAGTCTTGCTTTTATCGTATTCGGTCCTACATTTGTTCTCATTAGAACATGGGCTTTTATTTCCAGCAGTGTTAAATAAGATTAGGGGTGTGTGTGTGTGTGTGTGTGTGTGTGTTTATGTGTGTATGTCTGAGAGGGAAGATTCAGAAGTTCTGAAGGCAGGATGATCAATTCGGGAACTTGTTCAGGTCAGAGGTAATGAGGATCCAGCTTAGAATGGTGGCAGTAGGCCAGGCGTGGTGGCTCATGCCTATAATCCCAGTACTTTGGGAGGTCGAGGCGAGTAGATCACCTAAGGTCAGGAGTTTGAGACCAGCCTGGCCAACACAGTGAAACCTCGTCTCTACTAAAATACAAAAATCAGCCAGGCGTGGTGGCGGGCCCCTGTAATCCCAGCTCCTCAGGAGGCTGAGGCAGGAGAATCGCTTGAACCTGGGAGGCAGAGCTTGCAGTGAGCCAGGATCATGCCATTGCCCTCCAGGATGGGCAGTAGGACTCTGTCTTAAAAAAAAAATGGTGGCAGTAAAAGAGGAAAGGAAAGAACAAACAGGAGAGACACGCACAGGAAGCCAGGGCTTGGCAATTGATCTGGCATCAGGAGAGAAGCCTTGCTCATCTCCCACCTGTGTCATTACCCAGCTGCGGTAGAAAACCCCACCTTGATTTCAACTGTGTTAATTAGACATCAGGAAGATAATGGAGAATTTGTTCCAAAATATTTCATACCGGACTTGGAAGTTGAGCAAAATTATGACAGATAAAATCAACTCATTTTCCAAGTGCCAGCTACTATTGTTCCATATGTAACTTCCAGAGCCAACTTAATGATCGGAAGACACGAACATGAACATGAACGGGTAGAGAGCAAATTTCCAGTTTTTACTTGGAAATAAATAGAAAATAGAACTTTTCAAACAATATTTTAATCTTTGCTTCTGGATGAAATTTTGCAATATTTACTATAGTTTTTAAATTGAGCTGGATTAGGAGATGGAAATATTTTTTTAAAAAACAGATGTTTCTGAAAATAGAAAAATAACCATAGGATGAACATTTGAAAATTTACCAAAAAACTTAGTTCAGAAAGCCTTTTTGTTTCTTTCATTAATGAAAGTTCTAGCTTTCCACACAGAATTTAAAACTCCTACTAAATAATTCCAGTAATATTGGGTAACCAAATATCTATGCAGTAAGAATAAAAACATTTATTTATTTATAAATGTTAAAAAAGCATTATTTATTTATAATAAAAAAAATAAAGATGGAGTCTTGCTATGCAATGGAGGCTGGTCTCAAGCTCCTAGGCTCCAGCAATCCACCCGCCTTGGATTCCCAAAGTGCTGGGATTACAGGTGTGAGCTGAGAGTGCTGGGATTACATGCCCAGGTGAGAATAAAAACACTTATTAAAACCTATTGTTGGGGCTGGGCGTGGTGGCTCACACTTGTAATTCCAGCAGTTTGGGAGGCTGAGGTAGGTGAATCACTTGAGGTCAGGAATTCCAGACCAGCCTGGCCAACATGGCGAAACCCTGTCTCTGCTAAAAACACAAAAAAATTAGCTGGATGTAGGGTCCCAGCCACTCGGGAGGCTGAGGCAGGAGAACCACTTGAACCCAGGAGGTGGAAGTTGCAGTGAGCTGAGATAACACCACTGTACTCCAGCCTGGGCGACAGAGCGAGACTCTGTCTCAAAAATAAATAAATATATAAAACCTATTGTTGGCATAGTTTTACCCTATGCCAGCAATTTTATTGGAATTAACTAAGATAAGAACATGACGTGACATCCTTAGGGTATCAAATTTCACATCTTTATGAAGCAGGCTTGTCTTGCTTTCCCCATTCCGGGTACTTACCTTGCCTCTTCTTTCTTCCCTCTACTGGGTAGAGTTGAGTGAGTATGGACTGGTCAGAGTTGCGATTTATTTTTTAATTTGTGATTTTTGTTTTCTATTTAAACTGAATTAGAGTCAGTTATGGTTTTTTTTTAAATGTTGATTTTTTAAAGACACTAAATTACTGTCCTGTTCTTAGTTGAGCTGTCAATCTAAAAACGAACAGAAACCCTG
The DNA here is from genome assembly GCF_009761245.1 of Sapajus apella. Lineage (NCBI taxonomy): Eukaryota > Metazoa > Chordata > Mammalia > Primates > Cebidae > Sapajus > Sapajus apella. Next base: position 18,327,032 of record NW_022436946.1, on the reverse strand, counting down.
GGGGTGTGTGTGTGTGTGTGTGTGTGTGTGTGTGTGTGTGTGTGTGTGTCTGTATTCGTCCCTGGGGTGAGAGGTAGGGGTGGGAAAGCACATGAGAGAAACCTTTTAGGGCCAGCCTTGGGAAATAGGAGTCCTTTGTTCCCTTCAGATAACAAATTTGACCCAGTATAACATTGTTACTTTAAAAGATCTACGTTCATTTATCGCTATTTTCCAAATATGAAAACCAGCTATTTATAAAATTGTTAACACTGCTCAATTTAAAAAAGTATTAAAATGTAGGCAAAAACAAATTAATTAAATTTGAAAAGTTACTCAAATAATAAAACATCAGCCTATGGAAGAAAATTGCAAAAAGTAAAGATAATAATAATATAATAATAATCATCTCTGAATTTACAGAATATACGAGCTGCTTTTTACCAAGTACGGTTACGTGTTGTATAACAACATTTTGGTCAACAACAAACTGCTTATGTGATGGTGGTCCCATAAGATTTTAATATATTTCTACTGTAACTTTTCTATGTTTATATGTGGTTAGATACACAGCTACTTACCATTATGTCACAACTGCCTACAGCATTCAGTACAGTAATATGCTGTACAGGATTGTAGCCAGGAGCCATAGGCTAGATCACACAGCCCAGGTGTGTAGTCGGCTGCACCATCCAGGTTTGTGCAAGTGCACTCTGTGATGTTCCCACAAGGATGAACTTGCGTAAGAACGCATTTCTCAGAACATATTCCTGCCTTAAGCAACACGTGACTGGGTTATAATGAACTTCCCCTGCCTATTCTTTATTCATGCTTTCATATTATTTTCCTAGACATCTTCACTGGTAAACAGAAATTGATATTTTCCCCAGTTGTAAAGATTTATTTCTAAAGCATTTAAATGCTAAAATAACATGTTAACCAAATTATTCTTCAGCATGTAGTCATTGATGGGTAAAGGTACACACATGACTTTGAAGACAAATTCATTTTTTTAAAAATCTGTGCTGGCCAGGCACAGTGGCTCATGCCTATAATCCCAGCACTTTGGGAGGCCAAGGCGGGCAGATCATGAGGTCAGGAGATCAAGACCAGCCTGGCTAACGCGGTGAAACCCTGTCTCTACTAAAAATACAAAAAAAAAAAAAAAATTAGCTTGGTGTGGTGGTGCACGCCTATAGTCCCAGCTACTTGGGAGGCTGAGGCAGGAGAATGAATCGCTCGAAACTGGGAGGCGGAGGTTGCAGTGAGCTGAGATCATGCCACTGCACTCCAGCCTGGCAACGGAGCGAGGCCTTGTCTTAAAAAAAACAACAACAAAAAACTGTACCTTTATTATTAGTCTTTAGTTGGTATCTAACAGGCAGAAACTTTTAAATTCTATTTATAGATCCTGGAATTTTCCTTTCTCCTCTCCTACCCTTCTGTTTCTTCCATTGTGGTTATGAATTTGAGCATGAAAATAAATATGTTTATGCTGTTGTAGATAGAAAAATTTACTTATATAAAGGCAGAAACTATATGAAATTCATTAAAGCTTACAATGTGGTCTCATATCAATATATTGATCAATGTGTAATAATATTTTTTCTTTATAGGAGTGAATCAAGCACATATTGTGGAGGAGGCAACCATGGTTATAACAATGAGTTTAAGAGCATGGAGGTAACTTACTGCTTTTTTTTTTAACTTTTAAGTTCAGGGGTGCATGTGCAGAATGTGCAGGTTTGTTACATAGATTAACATCTGTCATGGGAGTTTGTCCTACAGATTATTTCATTACTCAGGTGTTAAGGCTAGTTATTACTTTTTTAAAAAAAGATATGTATTGCACACCTATTTTATTATAGGCTATGTTCAAGACTCTTGAATAAATATATGAACAAAACAGATTAAGATCCTGCCCTCATGAACCTTTTATTCTAAGGAAGGATACAGACAATGGGAATAATAAAATAATATATTATTTGCTGTGTCAGCTGATAAGTGCAATGGGAAATAAAGAAAAAGTAAAGGAGAATAAGAGAGAAATTGGTAGCATTTGGGGTACCCTGGAAGCAGTATGCAACTTTAAATAGGGTGGAAAGAGTAAGAGTCATTGAGTTGACATTGAGCAGAGACTTGAAGAAAATAAAAGAATTCGCTCTTCAAATATTCAGGAGACAAGCGTCCTAGGCAGAAGAAACAGCCCTTGTAAAGGCCCAAAACTGGGAGTGTACTTGAGTCTATGAGTAGAATGCAGCTGATAATCCCCCATACGTAAAGCTTTGCAAACTGATTATCTCATCTGTAACACACACACACAGACACACAGACACACAGACACACACACGCTCCTTTCCAAATAGAAAAAAAATGTGTTAGGCTTTTTATGAATATGTTTCCTTTTGTTATAGCATTGTCACGGTGAGTTAGACCTTTTTGTAAATATTGGGAAAAAATCTCTAGAGAAAGAGCTTTACTATATTGGGGTACTATATAATAGTTAAATTAATGATTGCAAGACAAATCTATGCCTCCAATTCTTTGATTTTACATATATATATATATATATATATATATACATACGTATATATACACACACATACACACCTGTTACCAAAACATAATTGCTTACCTATGTCTGATACTTTTCTTTTGTTTAGTCTAGAACAATTTGATCTGTAATAAATAACATAATCAAGTTAACATTAATTAATTCAATGTAAACCAAAATATTTAGGTCATTCTGTCCCAAAAGGAAAACAGAGAAGTATAAGTGTGTCAGGAAGTTGCACAAAAATTCAGTGTTTAAAAATGTCAACATGTGCCTGGGTGTGGTGACTCACACCTGTAATGCCAGCACTTTGGAAGGCTGAGGCGGGAGGATCACTTGAGGCCAGGAGCTCAAGACCAGCCTAGCCAACATGTTGAAACCCTGTCTCTACAAAAAAATTAGCTGGGCGTGGTAGCCCACACCTATAACCCCAGCTACTCAGGAGGCAGAGGCTTCAGGGAGCAGAGGTCACACTCTAGGCTGGGCGACAGAGTGAGACTTCAACTAAAAACAAAGTTAGCATTTTTTATCATGTATTAACATATTTGATTACGGATATGAAACAATATGAAAAGGTAATATGATGTTATGTGATTAAATTTCTACTAAATATTGTGCACATGTTGTAAATTATGCTGATAGTGGTTGTGTTCTATTGTTTGTATTCTCCTGCTTTGTTGGCACGTGAGGTGCTGCAGAGGTGGGTTGAGATAGAAGTAAATACAGCATTGATTATATTTGATTGGGATTGGTACAACATCACAGGTGGAAATAATATGAATATCTTTTACAAAACTGAACAAAAAAATCCTTACAGAGGCCTAATATAAATAGGAGAATAGTTACAGAATGAAAACCGTGTCTCTTCCTATATATTTTTTTAAATTTAAATGACATATGATAGTAACATGACTATTACTATCTAGGCCATCTTTCTGGCACATGGACCCAGTTTTAAAGAGAAGACTGAAGTTGAACCATTTGAAAATATTGAAGTCTATAACCTAATGTGTGGTAAGTATATTTAAATAAATTGACCAGCAAAATGTGGACAGTTTTAAATATATGTAATTTGAAATTGGTAGCCAGCTGAATCCCAGAGGCTGAATACTCTGTAGTGAGAAGGCAGAAAGTAAAAAACATGAGGAAGAATTATTCCTTTCTCAGAATTATTCAACTATAAGAGTGAATTATTTTTGTTTTACTAGTAATGGTAAACTTTATTTTTATTTTTATTTTTGAGATGGAGTCTTGCTCTGTCACTCAGGCTGGAGCGCAGTGGTGTGATCCCAGCTCACTGCAACCTCCGCTTCCCAGGTTCAAGTGATTCTCCTGTCTCAGCCTCCTGAATAGCTGCGATTATAAGTGTGAACCAACACGCCCGGCTGCTTTTTTTTTGTATTTTTTGTAGGGACGGTGTTTCGCCATGTTGGCTAGGCTGATCTCAAACTCCTGACCTCAAGTGATCTGCCCATATTAGCCTCTCAAAGTGCCAGGATTACAGGAATGAGCCACCACTCCCAGCCAGTAATGATAAACTTTAGATCTCAGAAGACCAACCTTTTCTATTAGTTATTAGATGATAATTTAATTTAATGAAACTTAGGTAAATAACACTTCCAACTTTTCAAAGCAAGACAAACATGCCGAAAAACACAACATTTTCTTGTAATTGTGAAGAGAAGCTCTCTGGCATAAAAACATGGGCAAAGAGTCCTAGCTGTTAAGACACTTGTTATTATACTCAATGTTAAAAAGCCTTAAAGCATTAGGATTTTCAGAAGCCTAACCTACCTTCCTACCTGCATGCTTGCTGCAGGCCATTGTATCAACAAACCATTTATTTATCTACCAAGGCAATGAATAATTTGCAATTTCACTGTTAGCTTTAGAAATTTGGACATAAACCTGCTTACAACTGTCTCTCTTAATCTTGTCACTGGCTTGTGGTAATTGAATGTGACTTAGAGATCAAAAGTATCCATTTTTTAAAATGGTGTATTGTAGCCTTAACAACTTACATTCTCGTTGCCCACAGCTAGGTTTATGGTCTGGACTGTTGGCCCTTTGCAGAACTGGCTAGAAGGAACTAGACAGGACTTCATTCCCAGGAGAGATCTGTTAGGTGGCAGGCGGTGAGCAGGAATTACTTAAAAGGCCATGTTGGTGAAATATTTGTATGTTTCATAGAAACTTACAAATATATTTTGTATCATGTATTTTCTTTTTTTTTTTTTTTTTTTAAGGCTAGTCAAGGGAAGCAGTGGGAGTGGAGACGGAACAAAGAAATCTGTAACTGGCTGTGATCAATTAGTTGTAAACACCACTGCACTCGGAGCGGCTGTATTATGTATTTTCACAGAAAAAAGCTCTCTGAATATTAAGCAAAATTCACTAGTTCCATTTTTTAAAAAGTGTCTGCCTTTAGAGAGCTTTTATGTAATTAAGTAAATATACTACAAGGAAGATTATAAATTATTTAATTTCTTTACACTTGTTTTTATTAAGAATATGGCGTTTTATGCTAGAAAATCATGATATGCTTAAGAAACAAAGTGATTATTTAAGGAAGCTTTTCTTTGGAGAAACAGAAACTGTTCATGAAAGTTCCTCTGACTCATCTGCAGCGACTGTTCCCATTCCTTATTTATGTCAAGAGATGGGGTCGCAGTATGTCGCCTAGGCTGGCCTCAAACTCCTGGGCTCAAGCAACCCTCTTGCCTCAGCCTCTTGAGTAGCCAGGACTAGAGGTGCACTGCCGCACCCAGCTAGTTCCTACTCTTTAGAAAGACTAAGTGTTTGAAACCATGGAGTAAAAATCAGTAAACTGAATGGCATATGCACTACACAGCTTCCTTTCAGCAGAATCTAGTAAAGGCAGTGAAAGAGTAGGTGCTTGTTTCTTCCCATCTCCCATAGAGGAGTTGTTGCTTTCCAATTTAAAGCAAATTTGAATTGATTCTTTTTTTTAAAAAACAGATCTTCTACGCATTCAGCCAGCACCAAACAATGGAACCCATGGTAGTTTAAACCATCTTCTGAAGGTGCCTTTTTATGAGCCATCGCATGCAGAGGAGGTGTCAACGTTTTCTGTTTGTGGCTTTACTAATCCACAACCCACAGATTCTCTAGACTGTTTATGCCCTCACCTACAAAATGTAAGTAACAACTTCATGCATCCATAAGAACGTCAACGGGCAAGCTATGCTTAACCTGGTAGTCGGCAACTGGGGTGGCGACAACCAGGTTTGTGTTCTGGCTTGAATACTTACTTAATAAATATACGTGGTTTCTCTGAACCTTATCTGGAAACAAGAAGTGAAAATGCATACATTATAAGATTAAGTATGGAAACATGCTTTGTAAACTAGAAAGCACTATTTGCTCATTGTTAATGTCATTATAAGCTAACTGTCCTTCACCTTTCAATATAGTAATCTTTGAGCTCTCTCCAATTTCCCTTATAAACCATTCTTCCTGTAGTTTATGAATCAGAAGTTCATGCCTGATTATATAGAGCAGAAAAAACTGGGAGGATGTAGGGATTGTAACTTGCTGTTTGACACACTCACTAGGGTAGGTCCTGTGGGGTATTCCTTTGGGCAGCAGGGAAGAATCTGGCTGACAGTTGACAGGGAAGGCCTTTTTAGTAGATCAGGCTGAGTTCAGGAGCAGGACTTCAGATCCCAGGAGACTTTCAATAAGGTGAGGTTTTAGTGCTAGGAGAGTCCCCAGGGGCAAGGAATCATAACCGGAGCTCAAAATGTAAAGACCAAGCCTGCTTGTGAGAATCAGAGCACCTGGACAGAGTTGGGATTTCAGAGTGAAATTGGAGCCCAGTTATCAGGAGTCTATCAAGTTAAAGTTAACGTCAAGGGACATTTGATTCCAAGCTCTAAATGTGTTTGTAGAGCTAAATAAAAACACCTGCTGCCTCAGGTAAGAATTTTTCCTTATAGTGAGAAGTAGGTGAAGACATCACGATCTCTAATCTTCAAAATCGCATTATACCACAGAAATAAATAAATAACCAACCAAAGGGGCTTTAAGGGGCAAAAGCTTAGCAAATTTCTCAATGAAGATCAAACCCACAGCAAAGATCAGAGTAAGGGTGTGTGCTTCCTACTGACTGCTCCTGATAACCTCAATCAAATTGCCATTAAAAATCAATAATAATATTGCTGATGTTATGGGTATGTTATTTCTCATTTTAGAGATAAAGCATGCTCAGAGAAGTTAGGTAAATTGTCCAAAGCCAGAGAAGCTTGGTCTATCTGACTGCAAACCCCAAGTTCCATGTAAAGAATGCCTCTTGCTAATCAAAGTGTGGTCCCAGGACCAGCATCTCCATCACTTGCAAATTGGCTAGAGATGCAGAATCTCAAGCCCTACCTTAGGTTTACTGAACCAGAATCCATGTTTTAACAAAACCCTCAAGTGATTGTGTGCATATTAAAGCTTAAGGAGCATGAGGATGTTGCCATCCCAACTTAGTCATTGATTCCAGCGGTGATCAGAATGCTTTGCCCCGTCATCAACTGTATTTTGGCAAATTCTTTCTCTTTCTCTCTCTCTCTCTCCATCACACACACACACACACACACACACACACACACACACACACACACAC
>NW_022436946.1:18291180-18319859 GCF_009761245.1 Sapajus apella | reverse complement strand
CACACACACACACACACACACACACACACACACACACACACACACACACACACGATGCAGGGAGCAGCAGTATATTTTTTAATAGTGGCAGAATTAGAATCTAAATTTAGCCTAGCTTCTTTGATAGTACAATACTTAATTGATTACTACAGAAATAATGTTGATTACCCTTTAAAACATGTATTGTTACTTTGACTTACCTCCCTTTCCCATCCCCCATTATCTTGCAGAGTACTCAGCTTGAACAAGTGAATCATATGCTAAATCTCACCCAAGAAGAAAGTAAGTCAATAGAAAACATGTTAAGTCTTTGATATTTAGACCTGACAAAACACAATATTGCCCTTTTAGGACTCTCCAAAATAAGCTGGCAGAGGTTCTTGAACATAAAGATTTTATTGCCAATATACAGAAGGTTAAAAAAAGAAAACAACCCACAACACATATAATGATAATAATACAAGCATGGGGTATTTCCAGTGATTAGAGGAACATAATGAATTCCTTGAAGCGGTTGTGACTTATCTGCAGTCCTCTATTTCCTTTCCTTAGATGTAAGCATACTGAACTGCCTGGGTTTGAGTCCTACCTCTGTGCTTCCTAGTTGTGTAATCTAAGGCAAATCACTTATCCTCTCTGTGCCTCAGTCTCCTCATCTGTAATAACTGCACTCACCTCATGTAGTTGTAAAAATTTAAAAAGTTAATGCATAGAAAGGATTCACAATTGTGCCTGGCTTGTAGCAATATTATTATTACCTGTTATCTTTTAAGTATTCTTGTAATAAACTCACTCTGCTTCAGATTCATCGCTTATAAAATGGGGATACCTACTTTATAGAGTTGCTATAAAGATTACATGAGTTAATATAAGTGCCTGGCCTATAGTTAAGAGCTTAGTAAATGTATTAGTTGTTTTGATAATCTTATAATCTGCCATGTGTTATTCTCATGGCATGAATAGCTTGCAGGTTTTTAATCTATCACTAATTGATCGATTTTTAAGAAGCATACAAGTAAAAGTAAATAAATACATTAAAATGTTGTTTTAGTCCATTCAGGTTGGTGCAAAAGTAATTGTGTGTTTTTTTCTATTAAAAATAATGGCAAAACCTGACAGGGCATGATGGCTTACTCCTGTAATTCCAGCAATTTTGGAGGTCAAGGCAGACAGGTCATTTGAGGTGAGGAGTTCAAGCCCATCCTGGCCAACATGGTGAAGCCCCGTCTCTACTTAAAAAAAAAAAAAAATTAGCTGGGCATGGTGATGTGCCCTTGTAATCCCACTTACTCAGGAGGCTGAGGTAGAATTGTTTGAACCCAGGAGGTGGAGGTTGCAGTGAGCCAAGATCACACCACTGCACTCCAGCTTGGGTGACAGAGCAAGACTTGGCCTCAAAAGTAATGGGAAAAATCGCAATTACTTTTGCTCCAACCTAACATAACAAGATACCATAGACTGGGTAGCTTATAGACCACAGAAATTTACTTCTCATAGTTCTGGAGGCTGGGAAGTCCAAGATCAAGTTGCCAGCAGATTTAGTTTCTGATGAGGGCCTGATTTCTCATAAAGGGCCTTCTCACTCTGAGCTCATATAGTGGAAGAAGTGAAGGTGTCCCTGGGGTCTCTTTGATAACAGCACTAATCCTGCTCATGGGGGTTCTTATCTCATGACTTAATCACCTCCTAAAGTTCCCATCTCCTAATACCATCACCTTTGGGATTGGGATTTCAATATAAACATTTTAGAGAGACATAAACGTTCCAATTATAAGACATATGTTTATAAAATTCCAACATCTTCCCTATGACAATTACTAAAGTAGGTCATCTTTGTTACAAAGTATATACTTTTGATTTTGAAGGTTTTACCTCTTCATATAAGTCCTCTGAGCTGTAAAATATAAGGAATCACAGAGAGCAGGCTTCAGATCCTTGCTTAGGCTTTTGCTTGGCCGACTTACTTATCTAAGCCTTAATTTTATAATCTGTAAAATGGAGTAATAACACCATTATTATTATTATTAATTATACATAGGATTGTTTTAAGAATTGAAAGAGGTTAAATATGTAAAATATTTTTTAGAGTACTTGTCATATAATAAGTCTTAAGAGAGTGGTAGTTATATGGGTAGTTATTACATGCAAAGAAGCATTTTCTAATTTCATGAATCTTTTTATTTTATGTTATTTTAATTTTAGTGACAGCAACAGTGAAAGTAAATTTGCCATTTGGGAGGCCTAGGGTACTGCAGAAGAACACAGACCACTGTCTCCTTTACCACAGGGAATATGTCAGTGGATTTGGAAAAGCTATGAGGATGCCCATGTGGAGTTCATACACAGTCCCCCAGTTGGTAAGTCCCTGAGTCCATTGATCCATGGAGGCAAGAAATGTTTATAATCCTTTAATATTCTAAGAGTTGAATCTTGTTTTGTAGTAGAGATCCAAGGGAGAGAACTCACCGGCCTATACCTTGTAAGACAATGTGCAAGTATTATAAAAGGTTTTTATAGGAGCTACGTGGGTGCAAAAGAGGAACACATTATGTTTTGCCTGGCGAAAATGGAAAATGTTTACAGGTCAATAGGTAAGGCAGGTAGAAAAGAACATTTTAAACAGAAGCAATGGGCAGTACAGAGGTGTACTCTTCATTTAACATTCCCCAAGTATATTGTGGTTGCACATAGAAGGTGATGATAACTAGATTATAAAGGGCTTTGTATTTGCTTCATTGTTTAATAAGCACTTTACTATTTGTTGTGTGTTATAGTAGGCACTAGATATACAAGGTGAATAAGGTATAGTCCTTCTCTGAAGGATGTAGCACTCTAGTAAGTCAGGCTAGATTTACATGGACAAATGTATTATGTCACAGATCTCCAGGCTGAGGTTGAGGTCCACTTGTTTAAAGCCCCTTCCCTCTTCACTGTCTGGCAAACTCTCTTGCCCTAAGTAGTGCAAGAACAGTTGACCACCCTTCAGGAAGAAAATAGTAGATCCCTACCTCACATCACACACAAAATTAATACGTTGGTAGATTTGTAGACGTAAATAGAACAGCAAGTCCGTATTCCCTTTGTGCATTTCTTTATGATCTTGAGATAGAGAAGGCTTTCTTGGGACACAGGAAGAACAACATTAAAAATGCAGAGGAAATTGATTAATTTAACTACATTAACATTAATGTGTGACAAAATAACAACATTGTAGATGGAACAATACATTTGCATTGCACATAAGAAACAAGTTATGAGTATCCAGAATTGTAATTAGATTCAGAATAGCTAATAAATTTTCACCAATCAACAATAGAATGACAAGCATTTTAGTTACTACATGAACAAAGGATAGAAGCCAAGCAATTGAATCTCATTCTCAATAAGAAAAATGTAAATTAAAACAAAACTTAGGGCCAGGCACAGTGGCTCACGCCTGTAATCCCAGCTCTTTGGGAGGCTGAGGTGGGCAGGTTGCCTGAGGTCAGGAGTTTGAGACCAACCTGGCCAACATAGTGAAACCCCATCTCTATTAAAAATACAAAATTAGCCTGGCAGGGTGGCACGTGCCTGTAATTCCAGCTGCTTAGGAGGCTGAGGCAGGAGAATCGCTTGAACCTGGGAGGAGGAGGTTGCAGTGAGCCAAGATTGTGCCATTGCACTCCAGCCTGGGCAACAAGAGTGAAACTCTGTCTCAAAACAAAACAAAAAATAGCAACAAAACTTAAAGTATGCCAAAAGTCAGTCCAAACACTCCTATGGGGCAGCGATGATTTTATTTAATGCATCCTCAGTACAATAGAATTGCCCAGTAAATGCTTATTGAATGAAATGCATTGAATGAATTAACCACAACCATTATTTTTAGACTTTTAAAGACAAAGTTATACCACCCACCAAAAGAGAAAATAATCAGGGAGCTGTTTTTATAGAGAAAATCTTAGTGTTTTAGATCCAGAGACTGATGACAAACTTATAGCTGTCACTGTTTTTGCTAAAAGTACCACCTCTTTTTTGGAAAGGAAATAATTGGTTGCCTCGGTTTATCTACTCTTCCTGTTCCCATTCAAGGTTTTTGGAGAAAAATAAGCATATTTTCCTATTACTAATTAAAACTTTGTATATTCTGAAAGCCAGCTCTGTTGCTGTCAATGGTTCAATTGGGGTCACTAGTAACAGTACTAATGTTTGTTTCCCAATGTGGGCAAATATTTTACCAACAGTTACCTCAGTTCATATGTCCAGTTGGTGGCAACATTACTTTCTTAATATGCACAATGTTCAGTTCGTGATTTTCTTCAACATAAAACATTCCTTAAAATAACTTCTATTTTGTTACTGTTTTCGAGAAGAGTGGCATACTCAGGGTCAGTCCTATTACTTAATTCTCTGTTTTGAAAATTCCAGGTATGAGGGATTGTGTGGCATTAAAGGGAATGTTTATGTTTTTAATACTTTTCCCCTGCTGTCTTGCATTCCTGAATTTTTATGAGCTTCAGCGGAAACCAAAGGCAGAGAGATTCTAAGTGGACTCAGACTAGGATTTTAGTACAATTCTTCTTTGTTGTTGTTTTAAAACTAGCTTCTTTGTTACCAAATTTCCTGTCCTTTCACTGATCCCACAGAAGTACTTGTGTATTTCTCCATCCATGTGACAGGATGGAATTCTAGCAATTTTCTGCTTTCTAATTCAGAAATTACTCTGTTAGTGTGTTGTGGTTCAAGAAAATTACATATAAGGTTGTTTTGGGATTCACATAAAAATGTTGTAAATCAGCTCTGTGTTTCAAAAAAATCAGGCTTTAAATAAGCACTTTTTGGAACATGAACCCAATTGGCCTGAGCCTTTAAGTTTTATGGAGCTTTTGTTTTTCTGTGGTTTTGGTGGGTTTTCTAATTTTTATTGTTATCTCAGAAGAGTTGTGGGGAAGTAGTTGTGATTTGAAATCTTGGTCCTAGAACAGCTGTTTCAAAAACGTTAAGGTTGTTCAGGCTGTACATAGATTTTGCTTCTGGGCCTGTTCAGAAGGAAGATATAAACTAGTGTTTCTGGTGCTAGGTGAAAAATTGAAAATAAGAGCAAGAATTGTGATTATTGTTTAAAATAGATGTTGCAGAATTTAATATGAAATCAAATAACTTTTCACACTGTACTTTGAAAAATGCCCCTCTCTCTCCCTATGTATTTATGTATCTATCTGTCTATCTCTATCTTTCTATTTATCTATCTATAGTTACATGTCTATCTATTTGTCAATCTCCTATATCATTCCATGTTAAAAAGCCTTTATTCTTGTTTCTAAAGATTATTTTGTGAGTCTTTAAAACAAGGGCATTATTGTGTTGTGCAAACATTTTTGAACTATGAAAAATTATTTTTCCCTATAAAAAAATTATTCAACCAGACAAATAATTAAAAACATACATAGTTATTATCCTTACCGTAAGGCAAAATCGTAACTATCTCATCTTCAAATAAGTAGGTTTTAGCTTGTACATTCAGCCTACAGGTTAAGAAGCATCTGTAACTTCAACAGAAATAATTTTATCCTCTGTTCAAGTTCTGTTTTGTTTCAATGCCAGACTAAAAGTACAAGCAGCTCACATTCCTGTCTGTGCTCATTATTTACTTCTCCAGAAAGATTTTGAGAGCTAAGAAGTTCATATTTCATCTCAGTGTTTGAATTCTATTTATTGCTTTTCTGACTTTCTATCGCCTGGCTTCAAAAAGTCCAGGGAACTCTGACAGGATGGCAGGATTGAAGCTGTTTATGTGTGGGGTGGGGGTGGGGGTGGTTCACTAAAGTCTTCTTTATTATAGAAAGGACCTGCCCATACTTCCCTCCATCCTTCTAGAGGGCTGCCTATTGCGTAATCTTGCCTGGATAAAGAAGGCCACATTCTTATTCCTAGTATTGATACATTTTTATTTGAGGGTTGAAGTTTGGTATGTAAGAAATAAATTTCAAGATTTTCGTGTGGCAGAAAATGTGACTTTTTTTTTTTTTTAGTACTTTCTGGCTGAAGCTATCCCAGCTCATTTCCCTTAGCCCAAAGTCTAAGTTACTTTGAGAACACGGTAAACATTTCTTCAAGTAAAACTTACTAATGTGCAATGTTTGAGAACAACGATAAAAGTGTGTGTTAGGAAATATCAAACTCACAATACACCAGGGTTCTATGGGGCCAACTCAGTCAACAGTCACTATTCCTTATTCCCCCATTTTACGACATACTTATATGGACCTTATACCAAGTGGAGAAACCTGGTCACTCAGAACTGTATACTACGATATGTTTTTGAAAGAATATAAACAAATGCTTTTAGCTTTCCAGACTCAGGCACCTGAAGGAAAGCGAAATAAATGGTGAGAACTCATGCAACACATTTAGCGCAAATGTCTTTGTATTTCTTGGTTTATTTCTTGTTTTGGTGGACTGTATTACTCAGGAGCTTCCTGAGAAAGGAAAAAGGGAAGATATATTCTTGAGAGTTTGTGTGTCTCAGTATGTTTTTATTCTGTCTATACACTTAATTGATGTTTTGGCTGGCTTCAGAATGTTAGAAATAATTTTTCTTCAAAATTAATAAGGCAGGCTGAGCACAGTGGCTCATGCCTAAAATCCCAGCACTTTGGGAGGCTGAGGCAGACGGATCATCTGAGGTCAGGAGTTCGAGACCAGCCTGGCCAACATGGCAAAACCCTGTTTCTACTAAAATACAAAAATTAGCCGGGCATGGTGGTGCATGCCTATAATCCAGCTACTTGGGGAGCTGAGGCAGGAGAATCAGGTGAACCCAGGAGGTGGAGGTAGCAGTGAGCCAAGATGGCACCACTGCACTCCAGAGCCTGGGGGACAGAGTGAGATTCCGGTTCAAACAAAACGAAACAAAACAAAACAAAACAAACAAACAAGCAAAAAAAAACCAGACTTCCGAGGCCAGTTCTCTAATGAGTTTCGATTTTTCCGATTTTTCCATCTCTTTGTCTTTAATTCCACGTTTTGAGACATGTCTGCAACTTCATCCTCTGGATCTTATTGAGTGTCTTCTTTTTGCTGTCATATTTTGAAATCCTAAGAGCTCTTTCTGTTATCTTTTCCCTTTTTACAAATTGCCTTCTCTTTCTTCTTTATGGGTGCCGTACATACTCTCAGCTTTCTGAGAAAAGAGTTTTCTTCTGCCTTCTGCATTATCTTTTTCTTCTCCCTTATTCCCCAGTGTCTAGTGGTTCTTGGTTGTCAGCTTCTATTTTAAGGGTTAGGCACTAAACTACATGGCTGGGTCTCCAGTCTATAAGTTTCACTCAGGACTGTATACTGAACTCAGAACTGTGTCACTATAGGTTGTTCAGGAAGAGAACCAGTCCTTTGGTTGAGGACTCCAAACTGACAGTTTCTAGTTTCCTTTCAGGCTGGTTTGTTTTCCAAAGAGAGGATATTTCTAATCTGACTCAACATATACAATTTTCAGGCTGTATGGGCAATGAGACTGGGGAGTCTTGTCATTCACTATGTAGAGTTTTATTTAATCTCATTGCTTTCAGTATGTTGCACCTGCTGTTGACTATGCCCTGTGTCTTTTAGTCTGATCATTCCTCTGGTTTAAACTCTCCAGAGAATAAACATGCTGTCTAGCCCTTTCTGCAGACTTTCACTCTATCCACTATTTCCAGCCTTATGCAAACTCCTGTCTTTAGGACGCCAAGTTCTACCCTTCTGGGGGTCTACAGTCAGACTTTCTAGGTGCTTTCCACAAACCTAAGCTCTTGGTAGTCAGTGTTTACTTGTGTACTAAATCAGTTTATTATTTATCTAATTTCCATGTCTGAACGTTCCCTGTCCTCTCTTATGTGTCTTTATTATTACTGTCCTCTTAATGGAATTTTAGAAGGGAGCAACATAAATGTATGTGTTCAATCAAGTTGGGAAGTTTACTCATCTTCTGTATCTTTTCCAGCTGGAGCTTTGTATAATGTTAGAGGGGAGAGTCTCTTCTTTGCTTTCTCTGGACTTTTCTCATTTTCAGCTCCCACCTGTTGTATACCTCAGCATGGTGCTCTCCTGGCTACAAAGACAGCACACCGTGTATGTTGCCTCCCCCTTTGTGAATTGAACTAAAAGGTTTTAGACAACATAGCTAATTTTGCTTTCAGCACAATGCAGTGAATAAAGGAAGGTCATCCTAATTTAACTTAACCTTCATTTTTTGTAAATTATTTCAAGTTTTGTTAAGAAAGATAGCCATTGTGGGCAGTAGAGAGCATACAAATCAACATGTCTGAGAAAAATAAATAAATATCTAAATGTTCACACTTACCCATGATTATATGCTAATCAAAATACAATGACCACGTAATATGGTATTGCCTTAAATACTTGAGTCAGAGATCACATTTATAGGATGTCCTCTTGGTGAATAAATTATTGTACTAGTCTTTAAATAGGGTTGGAAATAAATTGTTATTATTATTTTTTAAGACAGAGTCTTGTTCTGTTGCCCAGGCTGGAGTGCAGTAGCATGATCTGAGCTGACTGCAACCTCTGCCTCCCAGATTCAAGTAATTCTCCTGCCTCAGCCTCCTGGGTAGCTGGGATTACAGATCCCCACCACCATGCCCAGCTAATTTTTGTATTTTTAGTAGAGATGGGGTTTCACCATGTTGGACCAGGCTGGTCTCGAACTCTTGACCTCAAGTGATCTGCTCACCTCTGCCTCCCAAAGTGTTGGGATTACAGGCATGAGCCACCATACCTGGCCTAAGAAATTATTTTTAAAATTCTTATATTTCATGATGAATGAAGCATGACTATAAATTTATTTAAATTCAGAACGATGATTAGACAACTATACCCTCTTTGAATTAATCTTAGGTTGATAAGTTCTTAAACAGCTGAAGAATTATATATTAATACTTAGTTTATATGTGTATTTTAAAAGTAAATTACATTTTACTTTCAATTTTTATTTACAAATACAATATATATCGCCACATAAAAGTTAGATCGTGAGCCAGGTGCAGTGGCTCACGCTTGTAATCCCAGCGCTTTGGGAGGCCGAAATGGGTGGATCACCTGAGGTCTGGAGTTCGAGACTAGCCTGACCAACATGGAGAAACCCCAACTCTATGAAAAAAATAAAAATTAAAAAAAAAAAGTTAGATCTTGAAAAGGATTTTAGTTTTTAGGAATAGTTCCCATTAGTCCTCTGCTCTCAATTCAAGTTTCACTGTGCAAATATTTTTTTCCAAGGTGTATTTGATTTGCCCTCCCGATGTCCTTAACCAGAAGGAAACCACAGAAGAAAACACTGCTCAAGACACCCATTCCCACTGCTTGCGTAGACCTGATTCACTAGGAAAATAGGAAAAGCTTAAATGAAAAACATTCTAGGGAAGTGACAAACCATATAAGGCAATGGGTGAGCCACAATTGTGGGCATAATATTTTTTCTCTCTCTCTTTCAACAGGGAGACACATCGCCTCTTCCTCCCACTGTCCCAGACTGTCTGCGGGCTGATGTCAGGGTTCCTCCTTCTGAGAGCCAAAAATGTTCCTTCTATTTAGCAGACGAGAATATCACCCACGGCTTCCTCTACCCTCCTGGTTAGTAGAACTCTTTTTTAGAGGAGCAGCTTAGAAAGCTCTCATCAGCTGGATGTGGGCATGTGCCTTAAACATATACTCGCCACCAAAACTACCTGCTTGGGCTAAGCTAGCTGCCTGAGAGGCTTCCAGTGGTTGTGGCTGGCCAGAGCAGCACAGCAGCTGTAATAAAGACTAAGACATTTTGCAGTGGGATCCGCACAGCAGCTCTCATCTGGCCCAGACGTTTAGAGAGTTCGGCAGGTTTAAGTTTAATTTTAAAACTGAAGATTCTTTGCAGAAGAACACAAGGCATCTAAAAACCCATTTCTCCTAGCTCCTGCCCAAGCTAAGGTCTGCCTGGAGAATGGAGCTGTGCCTATGAAAAGAAATCAGGCTGGGTGCTCGCTTCAGCAGAACATATACTAAAACTGGAACAATACAGAGAGGATTACCTAATATAATAAAGTAATAATTTCAAAAAAAGAAATCAGGCTGGAATTTTGGCCTGTCGCTCATGCTGTATGGCTAGCAATTTTAAACTGCAGATGAAGCAGCCAAATGAACTTTACGTTTTTGTTGTTGTTGTTTTCAGAAAGGATCTCTCTTGGGAACCTGCAAAAGCTAGTGTGATTTTCCTAAAACTCAAGCCACTTCCCTGTGCAACAGGAAATGTCATTTTTTATTAACTTGCCTATGAGATTTTCAGCCAGTTTCACCTTCATAGAGATTTGTAATTTAAAGATTCTGAAATTTATAATTGGAAAAAATGCTTAATGAAAGCAAGTAGCAAATCGATTTAAAACTCCTAACAGACTTAGGATAAATAAACTGATATGTTTTATGTATCTAGATATAATCAGGCATACCAAATTTATGTAAGCCCTATAATAAACATTAAAAATTTGCAACAGGCCAGGCGCGGTGGCTCACGCCCGTTATCTCAGCACTTTGGGAGGCCAAAGTGGGTGGATTACCTGAGATCAGGAGTTTGAGACCAACTTGGCCAGCGTGATGAAACCCTGTCCTATCTCTACTAAAAATAGAAAAATTATCCAGGTTTGGTGGCGTGCACCTGTAATCCCAGTAATTCAGGAGGCTGAGGCATGAGAATGGTAGGTAGAGGCTGCAGTGAGCTAAGATCGAGCCACTGACATCAGCCTGGGTAACAGAGTGAGACTGTGTCTCAAAAAAAAAAAAGTTGCAATATTTTATTAATAAAATATTTGAAATTGCTATATAAAATTGTATCTGTTAGGCCATAAGATATTAGTTGATGTATACATGTTTGCCTGACAAGGAAATAAAATTAATAACTAAACACCTTGTCTCAAAAAATTAAGGATACAGCCGGACATGGTGGCTCATGTCTATAATCCCAGCACTTTGAAAGGCCGAGGCAGGTGGATCACTTGGGCTCAGGAGTTTGAGACCAGCCTAGGCAGCATAGTGAGACCTTTTCAGTTTAAAAGAAAAAAAAAAAAATTAAGGACAAAATGAAGCTCTCTTCTGACTCTCCAGTATAAATTCCAATTATTTGTTAAAAATAGAATTTAAAAGAACTGTTAAAAGTTAAAAGAAAAAAATTGAAGTTAAAAGAAATAAGCAAATTCTTATTTTCCTCTAAGACAGAGGTAATGTTATGTTGATTGCCTTTCCAACTTTCAGGGCTTAGTTAAAAAGGTAGAGGAGGCTTTTTGTGGGGTCTGAGGACTATAAACACCATGTAAAAGTGCCTGCTTATTGGCCTCTCATTGAAGAATTAGTTACCCAGGCAGGTTGGTGCATGTCTGTAATCCCACCTACTTGGGAGGCTGAGGCAGGAGGATATTTTGAGTCCAGGAGTTTGAGATCAGCCTGGGCACAATAACGAGACTCTGTCTCAATAGTAACTAAAAAAAAGAATTAGTTAAGATATCCAAGTATAGTTTAAGTATAAAAAGTATTATAATATAAACCTCACATCAGTGAAATTGTGCACTATTTGTGTTTCTGCAACTGCCTTATTTCTCTTAATGTCCTCAGGTTTCATTCATGTTCTTATATATTACAGAAACTAAAATAGTCAAATTCATAGAATCAGAGAGTGAAATGGTGGTTGCCAGGGGCTGAGGGAAGGAGAAATAGTGAGTGCCATTAATTAAATGGGCATAAATTTTCAGTTAAGCAAGATTAATAAGCTCTGGGGATCTCCTGTAAAGTATTGTACCTAGAATCAATAGTACTGTACTATATACTTTAAAAATTGTTACAGAGTAGATCTCATGTTAAGTGTTCTCACCAAAATGAAATCAAATGGAAAAGGAATCGAATAAACACTTCGAGCTTTGCAGCTTTTAATCATCACAATAATTCTATGAGATAGATGCCATGAGACAAAGGAAGCACAGAGGGAGGCAGCACTTTGCCTGAGGGGTGCAGCTGTGAGCAGCAGAGCTGGGGTTCCCACCTGGGCTGTCTGCTTCCAGAACACACTCGCTGAACACTCACTGTGCTCTCCTCAGAGCCCATGATTTGTGGTGTTGCCTTTAGCAATCTCTGTATTAGTCTGTTCTCATGCTGCTAATAAAGGCATACCTGAGACTTGATAATTTATAAAGGAAGGAAAAAAGGTTTAATGGACTCAGAGTTCCACATGGATGGCGAGACCTCACAATCATGACAGAAGATGAAGGAAGAGCAAAGGGACATCTTACATGACAGCAGGCAAGAGAGAGCGTGTGCAGGGGAACCTCTCTTTATAAAACCATCAGATCTCGTGAGATTTATTCACTATCACGAGAACGGCATGGCAACAGCATGGAAAAGACCCCCCCCATAAATCAATTACCTCCCACCAGGTCCCTCCCATGACACATGGAAATCATGGGAACTACAATTCAAGATGAGACTGGGGGGGGACACAGCCAAACGATATCAGTCTCTATCAAGTAAAAACTTGTTTTCTTCAGAAAATTTTATTTTGGAAGAGAGCTATCTATAATAGCACTGTTATTTTGTACACATCAAATAACTATGCATTTATATCTGACATTCTGTTTGTTTCCTAGGGCTGCTGGAACAAATTACCAAAAAAGGTTGACTTAAAACAAAAATATATTATCTCATAGTTCTGGAGGTCAGAAGGCTAAAGTCAAGTTGTTGACAGGCCATGCTCTTTTCAAAGTCTCTAGGGGAGAATCCTTTTTTGCCTCTCCCAGCTGCAGGTGGCTCCAGGCGTTGCTTGGCATGTACCTGTGTCACTCAAACCTCTGCCTCCACCTTCACAGGACCTTCTCCCCTGTGCTTCTCCTCTTCCTAAGTCTCCTTCCCCTTATTAAGACACCAGTCACTGGATTTACAGCCCACCCTAAATCCAGGATAATCTTGTCTAGAGACTCTTAGCTACATCTGCAAAGACCTGTTTCCAAATAAGTTTATATTCACAGGGATGAAAAGAATGGTTAGGACTTGGATATATCTTTTTTGGGATCACACTTCAACCCACTACAGGCATAAAGTTGCCTGTATTATTGATGACTTCTATTAGAAAGTACTATTTCTGTGCTTTGACTGTTAATAAATTCATATTAATATGTAATAGTAATAGGCCTATTGTGCAGTATGTCATATTTTCTCTTATAGCTGGATCTAACAAGGTCCATTTGTTTTGCAGCCATCAATAGAACTTCTGATAGCCAATATGATGCTTTAATTACCAGTAATTTGGTCCCTATGTATGAAGAATTCAAAAGTAAGTATGTATTTAAAGTATTAATTTAAAAATAGTTAAGCGATTCCCTGAGCTTCCAAACTAACACATTTTTTTAAATTGCAATTTGTTTCTGATATTAAGGGTCATTTTGTTCTAATGGTTTAAATATAGGTACAGGAAGGATCCCAAACAAAGTTTCTTTTCAACTTACTTTGACTGGTTGCTAGAATTCTGATAATTTGTTTTTACCTTTTAATTTAATTATAAAAAGCTATTCACAAAACTAAATTTCACTACCATTCACTAAAAGTTAATGAAAGGTAAAATGTTCATCCCCTTCTTAATAATTAATAAGGCAACATGTATGTTCTGATCATTTTAACACTCACTGTCCCATAAGCAACTCAGCCCGAGGGAGAAATTTGGAGACATATTTAACTATAATTTCAAGGCCATAGCTACAACAACAAAAAGCTATCATCAATGTGGCTGTTTATTTTTGCTTGTGAAGCCTATTTTGGAGAATTACCCAGTCACCACTAACAATTATTGAAGTAGAATTTCATGGTATTTAAATGTACTTGTCTATAATAGAAAATAGTGTGATGTTCGATTGAAGTAGATATTTTAAACACTTTATTATTTTATTTTTAGAAATGTGGGACTACTTCCACGGTGTTCTTCTTATAAAACATGCCACAGAAAGAAATGGAGTAAATGTGATTAGTGGACCAATATTTGATTATAATTATGATGGCCATTTTGATGCTCCAGATGAAATTACAGAGTAAGTGATTTGACTTTTTGATTTATCAATAGGGCCTCATGAGGGACAATTCCAATATTTTAAGTAGAATTCAGTATTTTAAATATTACATAATATATTCATAGACAAATGTTATTGTTCGCTATGTTCAATCTAATCTCTCTAAATATTTTGCAAAACAATTATATGGCAAAAATTTAAACCAATGGGCAAAGAAAACAGTTCCTGGAAAAGTTCAGCAAAAACTTTTTTTGGAAAATTCCTAAATTAATGGGCAAAGATAACATGAAATTTTGTAAAGGCAGAGGAGGTAGAGAAAAACTTGATGATTTTCATTGTAAAACTTGATTTTACAATGAATGTAAAACCAATCCAACAATAAATGAAAAAAAAGTCAAGTAAAGACTAAGGTAAATTTTACAAGAATAATGAACAATTCATAAAAGCATTTCCCAGGAGATAATGTAGGTAAATTTCATGCAGAAAACTAATCCTTACTAAACTGTACATCTTAGTACTAAGCCTGGTCATAACAGGTTGCTAAGAATTAGTTTTGAATGCAGAGCACAGTAAGAGAGTTTTAAGGAAGTTTCATCCATCGTTTCTCTTTATTATCAAAACATGTGAAGGACCAAACTAAACAATTGTGATGTCTAAGCCTAGATTATGTAAAGCAATAATTTCTACCTATACCTTCTGATAAAGTAACATTTATGACTATTAAGTGTGTGGCCTTTTTCTGTTTTGTTCACCATGTCCTTCTTTCAGTGTTGATTGAATACTGTATCAATATTTCAGTATTGATTCTACCTTTCACAATTTAACAGTTCTAATAATTATAATTTTGACAGCATTTTACTATATCCTAGGTACTTTTCAAAGAACTTATATATACATCAGATAATCTGCAAAGATACCCTAGTTAGGTTCCATTAGCCCCCAGTTAGAGATAAGAAAACTGAGGTTAAATAACTTATCTAAATTCTGCAACTAATAAATGGTAAAGCTAGATAGAATATGAACCCAGACAGCCTGGCTCTGAGTCCATGTTCTGAATCACAGGAATACATTTCTGTTTATACCAGCTTGTATTCCTTTGATGGAGTCAGATTTTGCACTTAGAATGTTCATTATCTGAAACCAAAGTACTGTCACATCAGGTGCATGGGCTTATCCCCATGTCTGCACTGTGAAGTTCATAGCACAGAATCACTTCCTTGGAAAGGTGAAAAGAAACTGAGTAGATGATAGAATGTTAGAGGATGAGTGAAACACATTTTGTGGAAGTGCACGGCTGGAGGTGGAATCATTCTTAGCGTCTGCTCTATTGGAAAACACGACTGTGAAGTATAAAGTCAACAAAACAAGGAAATGCAGGAAGCAGAATACCATGCTCTATTTTTTTTTTTTTTTTTTGTATTCTAACATTCTTTCATAATGTTAGAATGACCAAGTTTGGACGTCTGCTGTAAATCTCTATACAAGCTGATGGGGGTAAAAAATATGTATGACTTTCTGCTTTTTATTTATTAATTTCTTTTACTATATTTTTACTTTGGCATTTCTTTAAAACTATATAAAGACATTTGTTGTCCTGGTGCAATGTCTCACACCTGTCATGCCAGCACTTTGGGAGGCCGAGGTGGGAAGATCATTTGAGTCCAGGAGTTCAAGACCAGGTTGGGCAACAAAGTGATAACCCATCTCTATTGAAAAAAAATTCCAAAGTATATATATATGTATGTTTTTACATAGTTTTTCTATATATGCATATTTACATATATATATTTATATTTACATATATATGAAAAAACTTTGTAAAGACATTTATTATCTTTAGAAGCAAAAGTATACTAACATCAAAACATGTTTTCAATTATGTTTGTAAGACATGTAGCCAACACTGATGTTCCCATCCCAACGCACTACTTTGTGGTGCTGACCAGTTGTAAAAACAAGAGCCACACACCGGAAAACTGCCCTGGGTGGCTGGACGTCCTTCCCTTTATCATCCCTCACCGACCTACCAACGTGGAGAGCTGTCCTGTGAGTATGCTTTGGGAGGGTCCAGGACCTGAGAAAATGAGTCAGAGCTCATTTGGGCTCTCATAAAAGTAGCTCTAACTAAAACATTTTTTTTTAGGTTTTTCATGGAAAAAGTTATAATACAGGTTCCTTGATTTTTAGGCTTTTTCTTAGACTATTGATCTCTATGTAATTAATATCAATTTAAACATATATCTGCATAGATGAACATATGTTTATCTATGCATACCTTATATATTTTATTTATATACATTTCATTTAAATTCACTAATAATGAAATAGGTGAAATCTTGTTAATCTTTTTTCTTTTTTTATTTATAACTGACATATGATAATTGTATATATTTATGGGATATAGTATGATGTTCAAATGCATGCACATTTTGTATAATGATCAAATCAGGATAATTACCAAATCTACCACTTTAAACATTGATCATTTCTTTGTGGTAATAACACTCAGAGTCCTCTCTTTTAGCTATCTTGAAATATACAATACATTGCTACTAACAACAGCCACTCTACTGTGTAATAGAACGCCAGAACTTATTTTTATTCTGGCCACAAATCTTAAAGTTCTTGCAATGTTAGCACTAAATTAATGCTTCTGAATGAGTATGTAAATATAAAAATTCCATCAACCTGAGCCATGAGGTGTGAAATTGATTATAGACACACACATACACACACACACACTTACACAGACACACAAGTTCAAGTAACATTCTATTTTTAAACATCATTTATTAGGCTACCTCAAAATCTTTTTTAGATCAAGGCAGAGTATACGTATATAGTTAATTGGACTTGTATATAAATTCCTTAGAGAAAATATATGTATCCTGGAACTTAAGTTTTACTGAAGTCATTCTCAACAAATATATCGAGTGCCTATTAAGTGCACAGTATCATGATAGAAATTCTTTAGAATGCATAAAGGAGGAATACATTGTCCCTGCCTTTGAAGAGTTCATATACAACTTCAATTTACATATGAGATATAGGCACACAAATTAGTCAATAATACAAGAATTATTCTAAAAACTAACAAGTAAAAGAGGTTGCAAACTTGGGATCAATTGACAATTAATGTTAAAAGGACTTAGTATTTGAAGTTAAAATCACATTTGGCTGGAATGATCAATAAAGATTTCATAAAATAAGGTGCAAGTAGGGCTGTGCCCCAAAGGATGGATAGAATTTGAGTATATTGAGAAGACTATGAAGAGTCTTTCATGGAGGATGGTTATGAAGAATGAAGAGGATTTAGTAACTGATTGGATGCAAGAGCCCCCACCCCAAAAGGAAACTCAAAGATGAATCAGATTTGAATGTTGGTAATTAGGAAAAAGAGAGAGAGAGGAAAGTTAAGAATGAGAAATTTTTGGCAGGTAGATAGGATAGGTTAAGGCTAGGCGTTTTAAGTTTGTAGAAATGGGCATTGATATGGAAAGTCCCATAGGCAATTAGAGCCTGGGACTTAAAGCTTGGGATTGAGGCCAGATTCGATTAATCTATATTCTCTCAGGTATTCAACACATGACTGCTTTCACCATGCTGTGCACTACAGGAGGTACTTACAAGTAGAAATCCAGTAAAATATTAGAAGAAAGAGATAAGTGATATAAGAGAGGAACAGATAAACTGTTGTAGTAGAATTGCAAAGGAGAATTACTTCCTGACAAGGGGAGTGATGTTTCAGTTGGGTCATGCAGATAGGATTTTAGTTGAGTGTTTACATTGTCTAAAGAAGATGGCCAAATTCAGAGGCTGAAGAGTGAGCCACTCATAGTCCTAAAATGAGGAAGAAGAGTTTCCAAACAGGAAACTATCATATGTTGTTGAGTTGAAACCCTTCCTGCTTTTCCTGCCAGCATTTTATTTGGCTGAGACAGGAGCAAAAGCCATTATTCTTTACTTCCTCTTCCAATGACAGACATCAATGACTGACACAGTGTGGTACTCTTTACCATCAAATCTAGATTAAACAGTTCATTATTACAGAGGCTCTAGGTAGTCATGATGGAGTGATTACAGTGGGTACACAAAGAAGACACACTATTTGCTATCCCTGGTCCAGGCCCTTTTGACCTTCTATTAGGACTCTTGAAAATGAATCTTAAGTATACTTGCAATCTCCTGTCCTCTTGTCATTTGTCAGTGTGCACTACTACCAACTTACTCATCTTAAAATTTAGTTTATGCTATGTCATACCCTCTTACCCCAAACCTTTTTATTATCCTGAACAAAAAAATAAATACAAAGAAACAAATGAAAACAACTTTGAGCCTGTACTTAAGTCTTCTCACAATTTACCCTCAGTTGACCTTACAGGCTTATGTTCCAGGCCAATTAGAGCCCTTGAAATTACTTGAACACATCTTAAGTTTGCTTACCGCATCCCTGTTGCCCATGTTCTTCTCTTCTCTAGAATTCCTCTCTTTTCTATCTGCTAAAAACTCCACCTGCACGTCAAGGTAAAGTGCAAATTATGTGAAACTTTCCTTGATTATCCAAAGTAGAAGTGATCTCTCCAAAATTAATAGAGCACTATCTCTATCGAATAGGACATCGTCAGTAATGAATTGGACACATCCAAGAGTTGGAGGAATTTGCAGTATAGTAATAAGAATGTGACATCTATATAGATAATTATGAGACAAAATACAATGAGCATAAAGCAAACTTAAGCCAAGCTATGATTATAAAAAAGATTGCAAAGTTAATAAGAGTAGCTGTCAATCAGATATGGGGAAGGGGAAGACAAGATGAGAGAGAGGCAAAGATCACTAAAAATCCAGGCATGACTGACCAAGAAACATATATGATAGATAATCTTTTGTTTTGAGAAGGATGGATTTGCTCTTGGTGGTCTTCAGTTTCACAGACTAGTTGAATATGTAGGAGGATATATGAGAAATAGTATAAAACAGATCTTAAATGCATGGATTTTGGAGTTGGACATCCTGGGCTCAGTGAATGACTTGGCCTCTTTGGGTAAATATGTTGTTTCCTCATCTGTTATATCTAATAAGTATAAAATATTCACCTCCTTTTATGAAGCTTGTAAAGATTAAACAAAATAATCTGTATAAAACCCTAAGGCTTCCCAATAAAAAAAATGATGGCTATTATAAAGGAGTTATATCTTACAATGAAGTTACATTCTGAAGTCAACAAAGGCCAGGGGCAGTGGTTCACGCCTGTAATCCCAGCATTTTGGGAAGCCAAGGCAGGTGGATCACCTGAGGCCAGGAAATTCAGACCAGCCTGGCCAACAAATGTAAGACCTTGTCTCTACCAAAAATACAAAAATTAGCCAGGTGTGGTGGTACCTGTCTGTAATCCTAGCTACTCGGGAGGCTAAGGCAGGAGAATTGCTTGAAACTGGAAAGGAGAGGTTGCAGTGAGTGGAGGTCATGCCACTGCACTCGAGCCTGGGCAACAGAGCAAGACTCTGTCTCAAAAAAAATAAAAATAAAAATAAAAGTCAACAGAGTGAAATTGAATCTACCATATGCAAATCATCCAGAAAGTATAGTACATTCACAGACTGTTTCTTAGTACATCTAAACCAGCCAATATTTCCAGTAGCATTTGGATAGGTAATTGCGCTTTGATGCACCTAATAAAATAGATGGCTTGCTTTAAGCATTGCATTGCATGAAAACTCTGTACTTTTAAATATTTGAATTACTCAATGTACAGATGTACTCTCACTGTTCAGAGGCTTGAGGGAACTGAGATAAAGCTATAGGAATGGTCGATTCACAATTCTATCCTACACTTGGTGTAATGAAATACGTCATATTTCCTCATTTATTTTGTCCTTTCCTTGTTCCTTCCATCTTTTCTTCCCTCCCTTTTCCTTTTCTCTCTCCTGTCATCTTTGTACTGTTAAATTTCTGTCAGATAAATGAGACGTAGCCATGAGTCCAAGTGACTTTCATTATTGTAAGTTACTCAGCAGATATTGGAAAATATAGGTATGGGAATTGGAGGAGAAATCAGAACTGCAGCTCTCGATTTGGGATTAAATCATGGGTGTGAAATACAATTGCCAAAGGAGAGAAAATGGAAAGAAAATACCTCAAATCAAATTGAGGAAAAATATCTATACTTCCAGGAAGTATAGTCAGCTGAGGAAAGAGAAGATACCATCAAACAAATAAACAGTAGAGCTATGGATAACAAAGGAGGAACTTCAGAAGCTTAGGGTAGTTAACTAAGTGAAAAGTCTAAGGAAAACCCACTCAGCGATGTCATCCTTGACAAAGTGGTTCCATTAGCATGATAGCAGCAATCACCGGTCTGTAAGTGGCTAAGCAGAGAGAATAAGAACATGGATAGGGCAGAAGAATGCTGAAATCAGTATTGTCTCAACAAATGAGTTGTGTTTTGGGGATATACAATACTCCCAATTCTGTAACAGGTCATTTATACAAATACACACACATGTGCCCACACATGTGCACACACACATATGTATATATAAATCAAATGTAGCTCATAAAACTGTATAGTCTATTCTATTGGCATGGACTGGTGCAGGGAGGGTGGTTGTCTACAGCTGGCTTTTGTTTAGATTGGTTGGTGCCAGAGACTTACTCAGTGTTGAATAGCTGAAGTATCAGCTCTGCATAGGTATAGTTTTGTGTTATGCTTTGTGGTCATTTCACTGCAAATTTAAAAGAGGGAAGATGATCAGATGCCAAATAAATCACGAAAGAGTAGAGTCATATAAACCAAATGGGAGAAAATGTTATGGAAAAAAAGCGATCAAGGATATTAGATGCTACTGAAATGTGCAATAGTAAAGGCAGAATAGCAGGACTTTGAATTGGATTCCCATTGGAAGAATGAACTCAAACTAACATGCTGCATTAAAAAAAAATGTTAGCTCACATCGTGAATCTGACAGAGACAAGTGCTTTAGAGGTTAGGAACAAAAATTATTTCCTCTTACACTTCTGGCTCAGATAGTGACTGTCTGTATTAAGCCTGCATACTTAAACAAGTAAACTACTGCGTCGAAGTCAAATGAGAATCATGAAAACACATTAATCTAATTCAATAAACTTTGAAACTTTCTTATTATGTGAAAAGTTAACTGAACTTTCGCAATATCATACGAATATTATAAAGAAAATTTTCTTTATAATAAAGAATAAAGAATGTCATAGAAACCCATGTTTCTAAATGATTGAACTAACTTTTATATTGTAAAGAACATATCCAAAATCAAACGGTCAAGAAATATCTGAAGGGATGCACAACTATAATGATAGTCAGCATAATAAAATGTAAACAGGCATAAAACACTATTTTACACCCATGTTTTTGCAAAGATATGGGGAAATGGGAATTATCTTTCACTGCCTATGGAACTATAAATTGGTATGAAGACTCTGAGGAGTGCTAGGCTTAATATATGATAAAGTTAAAATTGAATGTACTCGGCCAGGTGCAGTGGCTCACGCCTGTAATCCCCCCAATTTGGGAGGCTGAGGCAGGTGGATCACCTGAGGTCAGGAGTTCAAGACCAGCCTGCCCAACATGGCGAAACCCCGTCTCTACTAAAAATACAAAAAAAATTAGCTGGGCATGGTGGCGGATGCCTGTAATCCCAGCTACTTGGGAGGCTGAGGCAGGAGAATTGCTTGAACCCGGGAGGCAGAAGTTAACAGTGAGTCAAGATGGAGCCATTGCACTCCAGCCTGAACAACAAAGTGAGACTGTCAAAAAAAAAAAAAAATTGAATGTACTCTATGGCCCAGCAATTTTATTAATATATCCTAGAAACTAATGCTCTTGAACACAGGAGGCATATGCCAAGTTATTTATTATAGTATTATTTATAATAATAAAAATTTTATCAATATGTAATGAAAAACTTGTTCTGATTTCAATGAGGAAATAACACAAACCACAGCTGAGGAAATATCACAAACAAGTGACTTAACAAGACTTAGAGATATCACTATAGATTACAAACGGTAATACCGAATGAAAAAAAATTGCAGAATACCACTTATAATATTAACATAAATTTGAAAACTCATCAATTTGTCATATTGTATCTTGACATACAGTAAAATTTGAAAAAACAGACTGGGTTCATCTTGATATAAAGATGTTTAGTTCTGAACAGAGGCACATTGGGGACTTAACTTCATCTGCAATATTTAATTTCATCAAAAAATTTATATCTGAAGTAAACATAAAAGTAGATAAATTTTGACTACGGCATTTTATGCTAGTTATAGTATGCTTTGTACTTTTGTTTCTTTTTATATTTAAAAACTAAATTTAGTTGCATCAAATTAAGATTTAAGGCAGTAAAAAATCATTGGCAAAAAGACAACTTTTAAGCAATAAAAACATTTCTGTTCATGAAAAATAATGTGAGAAAAAAAATACTGTGCTTTTCTTTTCCAGGAAGGTATACCAGAAGCTTTTTGGGTTGAAGAAAGATTTAAAACGCACATTGCCCGGGTCCGTGATGTAGAACTTCTCACTGGGCTTGATTTTTATCAGGAAAAAGTGCAGCCTGTTGCTGAAATTTTGCAACTAAAGACATATTTACCAACATTTGAAACCATTATTTAATTTAATGGTGTCTACTTAATGTATAACTTACTGTACAAGTAATTTTGGCAAAATGTAAATGATTTTCTCTGGAGAATTATAAAATAAAGTTTTCTATTTTTCCTTAAGTCCCTAAAAGCCGTAATTTTTATTATTCTCTTTTCTCTTTTTCATTTCTATGAATATGTATTATTTTAAAGTTATATTTTCACACTGAGATGATGCTATATTGTACCTTTTTTTGGTTGTGGTTTTTTTTTTTTTTTTTTTTAGAGACGGAATCTTACTCTGATGCCCAGGCTGGAGTGCAGTGATGTGATCGCAGGCCACTGCAACCTCTGTCGCCTGAGTTCAGGTGATTCTCCTGCCTCAGCCTCCCGAGTAGCCGGGATTACAGGCATGTGCCAAGCTACTTTTTGTATTTTTAGGAGAGACTGGGTTTCAGCATCTTGGCCAGGCTGGTCTTGAACTCCTGACCTTGTGATCTACCCGTCTTGGCCTCCCAAAGTGCTGGGATTACAGGCGTGAACCACCGAGCCTGGCCTTTCGTTGTTTTTTTAAACTCTAATCTCATGACAGATTATAACTTTCTTATTGTATTTATTATCTCACTCAGAATCTTTAATTTTTCTGACCAAATTATCTAAACAAAAAAGAGAACAAAAGAAGTATCTCTTACTTGGGAATTGAATCAACTCTAAATCAGTTTTGTCATAAAATTTTTTGTATTTGACAACTGGCAATACTGATTAAAAATGCACAGAACTTTTACACTGTAACTTCACCTGTAAAAACTGTCCCAACAGATGAGCTTTGCACAAGTGCATGAAAATGACACCTTTTATGATAGCAAAGACCAGAAAACAACCTAAATTAAACAAACTATGGAATTTCTTTAAACAAATGTTTTTCCATCTCAATAAAGACAGAAGTAGATCTATATATATCTTGAATGTATCACTATTGTTAAATGAGAAAGCAAGTGGTAGAACAATGTTTGTAGTATGTTGTCATTTTTCAGGGATTGGCAAACTTTTCTATGAGGGACTAGATGGTAATTTTGTTAGGCCATACAGTCTCTGTTACAACTATTCACTCTCCTGTGGCATCAAGAAAGCAATCATAGATAATACAAAAAAAGGTGTAAGAGTGGCTGTTCTATTAGTCTGTTTTCACATGGCTATAAATACCTGAGACTGGGTAATTTATAAAGAAAAGAGGTTTACTTGGTTCACAGTTTCAAATGGCTGGGGAAGCCTTGGGAAACTTACAGTCATGGCAGAAGGGGAAACAAGCACTTTCTTCACAAGGTGATAGGATGGATGCTTATAAAACAATCAGATCTCACAAGAACTCACTCACTATCATGAGAACAGCATGGGGAAAACTGTCCCCATGATCCAAAACTTCCCCCATGATCCAAACACTTTCCTCCCTCAGCATGTGGGGATTATGATTGGAGATGAGGTTTGGGTGGGGACACAGACCCAATGTTCCAATAAAACTTTATTTACAAAAACAAGTGGAGGGCTAGATTTGATCCTTGAGCTGTAGTTTGTCAGCCCCTGATTTATATAATAAAATCTGGGCTATGGAAGCAGGAATTAATGGGAAAAAAAAAAGAAAAAGAGATAACATTTTAATTTTGTGCTCTTTGTACTGCCTGAAGTTTGTTTTTTTTTTCACTCTCTATATGTATTTCTTTAATTTTCCAAAAAATAGAGTTATGAACCAAAGAGATCCTAGCAATTATTTCAGAGACAATACTAGTGGTCAGGTTTTTGGGCTGCTAGACTGGCAGTTTTCCAGGTTCTTCTCTGATATAAAGATAAGTTTATCCAGGGACACAGGCTTTGTAGCTAATGAAAAAGCTTGTGACCTGAACTTCAAGGAAAACTGGTATTTCAGTTGAATTATGGCTATTATTTACAACCAGTTGAGATGTTAGTTTATTCCCACTGGATTTTTTTTAAACATAGTTTCTTCATATGTAGAATTTAGGTGAAAAATTTATGCAGTGCAAAATATGCAATACGGAGAGGCTGCAAGTTAAGACACAAATAGGACACTATTTCTGGATACACAGCAACAATGTTAATACTCTTTATACAGAGGCAATTTTTCTGATCAACGTTCTCCTGCCCCACCATGGCCTGGAAACTAAGATCACCTGGAATTTAGAACTCACAATAGTAAGACAAATGGTGGATGCTTACAACCCTGAACCGAGATTAATAAACCTGGATTTCCCCATTACTTCTGAGTTTGTCTCAAAGAGGCTAAATTGTTGACATAAAAGTAAAAAGAGAAAAATTAAAATTACATTGTTTTACACAGAGATTGTGGAATGGTATACCTCCTTTTTGCATACTCATTATTCCATTAAAAAGAAATATGTATGCGTAAAGCCATTTTGAATGAATGAATGAATAACAGTGATTTAATGGATCATGTAGAGGATTTGGTATATCTACTTAATAACTTTCAGCTTGTAGCCTATATTTACAATAAACTTGTTTTATTTTTAAAAATCTGAAAATGTAAGCAATAAAGTTAGTTATATTTTAAAATATTATTTAAAAAGGATTTTATATGTACCCAAAGTTTGCGAGAATAGCATAGGCCAGGCACTGTGGCTGACAACTGTAATCCTATCACTTTTGGGAGGCTGAAGTGGGCAACTCACTTGAGGTCAGGAGTTCAAGACCAGCCTGGGCAACACACTGAGACACTCTTTCTATTTAAAAAAAGAATAGCATAAAGAATTCTTTATAACCTTTACTCAGCTACATTAATTAAAATTCTCAGTATGTACATTTATATATAGTTTTATATTTCCCCCTGTACTTCTGAGAGTATATTGTAGTCATTATGCTCATTAACCCTAAATATTTTAGTGTGCAAAGATCAAGGACATTAACTCACAGTAAGTTTATTGTTGATAAGATGCTATAAATAATCTAATTTATGGACCTATCAATTTTTTTCATATTTGCAACAATTTATGATATTTTCTGTTTTGGTCTAGGAGCTGAAAGAGAATCATCCATTGTATTAAGTATTATTTTCTCTTGGGTCTCTTATAATGTGCAACAATTCCTCAGCCTTTAACAAATAATGTTGATACTTTTGAAGAGTCCAGGTCATTTATTTTGTAGCCTGTCCCTCAATTGGGTTTTTCTGGCATTCCCAGATGACTGGATTAACACAATGCATTTTTGGCAGGGACACTACATTAGTGATATTTGTCCTCAGCGCTTCATATTTGAAAGCACATGATGTTCATCTGTGCCACCACTAACCCATGCCAGATTTGATCACTTGGTGAAGTTAGTGTTCAGTAAGTTTCTTTTCTGTAAAGATAGTTTTCCCTTAGAAATTTATAAGTTATTTGTAGAAGGATACTTGAGACCCTACGCATATCCTGTTTCTCATTAAATTTTTACCCAACAGCGTTAGTATCCATTAATAATTCTTCCCTGATTCAATTTTTACTATGGTAGTTGCAAAAAGAGTGATTCTTAAAAACTCCATTATTTTACATTTTTAGCATGCTATTATAAGCAAAAGTGTTCTCTTCTTATTTGTTTATTTATTATTGTTTATCTATACAGACTCATGAATTTTTTCATTCCAATGGATTAAAATATTTGTGATCATTATTGTCCCAGATTTGGCCAACAGGAGCTTCTTTAAGTGGGTTCCTGGGTCCTTTGGACATACCCCATTATTTTTTGAGGACTTTCTTATTTTCTAGTAAAAAAGAATTCAGGATTATTTTGTACTTTTCTTGCACTAACTCTGGAATCAGCTCTTTCTCCAAAAAGCCGTGGTTCCATTGAGTGGACACTGGTGCCCTAATTGCTTCCGGGGTGTCATAACATCTAGGCCCCTTCAGTCAACAAAAGTGGAGTACATATCTACGTCTCTTTGCCTATATCTACCTTTATCTTCATAAATATTATAAACTTAAAATCAAATCCTAAGTCCCCCACTGATAGAACAGACTCTCTTGTGGCCAAGACGACCCCAGAAAAACCTTAAAACTGAGTTCCTGGCCACTGCCAGGAGAGAGGGAAGGTCAGACATGCCTCGCTCTACCCACTCTCTTTTGTGGTTGAGACAAAATTGACCAGCATTAATGTTAAAACAGAGATCATAAGACTGACAGAACAGGCTCTGGATGTGAGATACCAAATTATATGCAGGACAAAAGGCCATGCCAGGCAAGGATAAAATAATGTACCTTACACTTAAAGAATAATCTTTTGTCAGTCAGTTTGCTGAGAATGATGGAAGAGCAGAAGATCAAACACCGCATGTTCTCACTCATAGGCGGGTGTTGAACAATGAGAACACATGGACACAGGGAGGGGAGCACTACACACTGGGGTCAGTCGGGGGGAAATAGGGGAGGGACGGTGGGGGGTGGGGAGCTGGGGAGAGATAGCAAGGGGAGAAATGCCAGATATAGGTGATGGGGAGGAAGGCAGCAAATCACACTGCCACGTGTGTACCTATGCAACAATTTTGCATGTTCTTCACATGCACCCCAAAACCTAAAATGCAATAAAATAAATAAATGGGGGAAAAAATAAAAAAAAAAAAAGAATAAACTTTTTTTTTTTTTTTTTTTTGAGGTGGAGTCTTGCTTTGTCACCCAGGCTGGAGTGCAGTGGCATGATCTGGGCTCACTGCAACTTCCACCTCCTGGGTTCAAGCAATTCTCCTGTCTCAGCCTCCTGAGTAGCTAGGATTACAGGCATGTGCCACCACACCTGGCTAATTTTTGTATTTTTATTAGAGACCGGGTTTCACCATGCTGGTCAGGCTGGTCTCAAGCTCCTGACCTCGTGATCTGCTTGCCTTGGACTCCCAAAGTGCTGGGATTACAGGCATGAGCCACCGCGCCTGGCCTGGAATAAACTGTTTTAACTGTCACAAGGGTTTTTGTTTGTTTGTTTGTCTTGTTTTTTCCCTCAAGCACTAGCTTTGAGATAAGCAATACTAAAAAAAAATTACAACTCATCTTGCTAACAAACACTGACTAACTGACAGCTTTGATTGGACAAGGGCCCCATTTCAGTAACTTTCTTCTCATAGGGAGACCACCGACCATGGACTGGTTCTGTCTGGTTTACAGAGATTGCTCACTTGGGTGCCTTGTAACCTGAAAAGATCTTTTGATGTATAGGGCCCAACTATAACACATTTGACAAGAACGGGCACTTTTAGGGTGGTATGGCGGTAGACATAACTGTAATATTTTTGAATGTTAAGTCTCCACCCACAAGTGAACACAGGTCATATGTTATATGCAGATTTGCTCAATAAGCGTGTGTTAGGACCACCTTCATTAATATTCATAGCTCCTCCCATGATCTGTTGAATATGTATGTTTAGCCAACCTCTTCAGCATGAAAGTGCTACTCTAACCTCTCTCCTTCTTTGACTTAGCTGGAGGAACACTTCCCAGCCTGTAGATGACCATTTTGCAGTCTGTAACCATTTACAAAAAATAAAGTTTCCTCCTTTTCCAAACTTACAGAATTATGTGATTTTTTTTTTAAGTTAACACCACATGAATAAAAACTATGAATTAGGCTGGGCGCGTTGGCTCATGCCTGTAATCCCAGCACTTTGGGAGGCCAAGGCAGGTGGATCACTTGAGGTCAGGAGTTCAATACCAGCCTGTTCAACATGGTGAAACCCTGTCTCTACTAAAAATACAAAAAATTAGCTGGGCATGGTGGTGAATGCTGGTAATCCCAGCTACTCAGGAGGCTAAGGCAGGAGAATTGCTTGAACCCAGGAGGTGGAGGTTGCAGTGAGCTGAGATCATGCCATTGTACTCCAACCTAGGTGACAGAGTGAGATTTTGTCTCAAAAAGAAAGAAAAAAGAAAGAAAGAAAGAAAGAAAGAAAGAAAGAAAGAAAGAAAGAAAGAAGAAGGAAAGAAAGAAAGAAAGAAAGAAAGGAAGGAAGGAAGGAAGGAAGGG